>NC_089749.1:1332336-1409862 GCF_040412425.1 Macrobrachium rosenbergii | reverse complement strand
TATCTCAACGGGACCTACAGCTTATTGTGGAATCCGAACCACATAATAACGAGAAATGAATTTCTATCATGAAGTAAATTTCTCTGTTTCTTCATTGGCCGGTCGGAGAATCGAACGCGGGCCCACAGAGTGCGCTAGCCGAGAACGATACCAGTCCGCCAATGAGGAACTATATAGACCTAAGAGAGAGAGAGAGAGAGAGAGAGAGAGAGAGAGAGAGAGCTTATTTTTTTGGGGGGGTTCGGATTTGACTGACATTCAGCTAAATGACTTTCGCTGTTGCGAATGTGCAATTGACGATCCCAAAAGAGTGAAGGTTTAGGACCTCCACTCCTTCAGAGAGAAGACCAGCGCCCTCAATAATCCAACAGGAGAGCGAACGCACAACGTTTTTCATGATTTAATTTTTGTTTTATGTAGCTAGACAGGAGAGGCCCGGAGACCGGAAATAAAAGTAATTGAATTTCAGTCCACAAAACATTTTAAACCTAACGGGATTATTATGATGGTCCTGTTAGAATCATTTAGCTTATTTTTTTTTAATTAGTTTGTTTGATATTATACTGTACTGTCAAAGCAGAGATGTGCAAGTTATTGATGTGTAATCCTATTTCACTGTATGTATTTTTAGATAATAATTAAAATTCTGTTTTTTAGGATGACTTTGTTGTAGTCTTTTTATACACTTTATCCAAAACAAATTAGATTTATTATGTTGATTAATCTCTATAAAACATTGAAAAAATTATAAAACCAGATTCTCGGTAAAGGAACCTTTACCTACATAGGACAGGGAATGTTCGCTCTACAGAAACGGCCGAGAAATGCCATGTCCATAACACTTTTTCTCTGTAACTGTGACTGCTCTTTGTCCTCACTGTAACTCACAGGGAATCCTACATTATATATATCCATTTCAGCCTAATAAGCATTAAAAACGATTGCCCACTTGGCTACGATTATGAAGATTGGTCTATTGCAGCTCTAATAAATATACCTGAATATACAGATATATGTCTGTATGAGTTGCAATAGATTTTATCCTTCTCGTGGTCAGGTCGGCAACGTGACCTCGTTTTGGTTACTCGGAATGTGGGTTCGATTTCCGCTACCGGACATCAGAATTAATTTATATCCCTCGCTTGTGGATCTAAGGCTTAGTAGTGATAATCGTATCCAAAAAGGGTGAAGAATTCGAATTTTACAAGGGCATTGTGGCTATTACAATTATATAAATGTACCTGGTAAAAAATTAGTGACGATATATGTATGTATAGCTGCAAATACATTTTATCCTATATATATATATATATAGGTATATAACATGACTATTTTGATTATTCGGAATACACATTTTCTGCTATCGGACATCAGAACTGATTCATATCTCTTGCATGCGGATATAAATATATATATACATATATATATATATATATATATATATATATATATATATATATATATATATATATATATGGTATAATAGTATGTGATGTGTGTGTGTGTGTGTGTGTGTGTGTGTGTTTATGTGTCAATGTGTACTTCTATTGTCATTTGCCCCTAAAATAAAAAATCAGTGGCCGATCATAATCACAAGTTCCAATACTCTTCAGATGAACAAAGGTGAACATTTAATGCTTGTTCACATTTTCTTGTTTATAGCGATCATTATTCATTGTTTATTGCTATTAAATTCTCTTAACCTCGATCTCTTCTTTAACAAGCGTTTCATATCTTCCATTGGTAGAGAGAGAGAGAGAGAGAGAGAGAGAGAGAGAGAGAGAGAGAGAGAGAGAGATGTATACTGAAATTGTTGGTCACTTCAAAGATAATACCTAATGTGCATATCTTATGAGCATACATGTTTCTTATCATTTTTAATTTCTCTCTCTCTCTCTCTCTCTCTCTCTCTCTCTCTCTCTCTCTCTCTCTCTCTCTCTCTCTCTCTCTCTCTCTCTCCTGTAGCAATTCCTTACTGAAATCATTTGTCAAATGAGGAAAAATACGGTACAATGAACAGCAAAATAATCCTTTTCTCCTTTTTCCTAATCTGACTTCTTTGAATGTTAGACACTTCATTAAAATACTTTTTGAAAAGGGTTTCGTCCAGGAAATCCGCGTTAAAGGTTCCTAGTGCGATTTTATCTCCAAAAGGAACGGTATGCTCATGATTATGCTTGTAAAGTTTGAATTGGATTTTTTTTTCTGAGAAGTTTATTTACATGAATAAGAGAAGTTGTTGTGTGTTGGTTAAGGAATGAAGAAGTATTCAAGAGAGATTCAAGAGATTTTAGCTTTAAGTTCTTTCTGAAAGAACGTTATAGGTTCATTTAGCAAAACTTTAGGTGGCAACTTTAATTTGTTGTCATTTTGCAATGTAATTAATGGAAAAATTGCAGCCGATATTTATTCTAAAGCTAATTTTTAGGCAAGAGTTACAAAAAAAAAAAATCATAAGTATAATCATATCATTTTTTATTTGGGATTTAAATTTGCGTTAAATAATTTATTGAAAAGCTCAAGTCTTTTGTATGCATGAAGTAATAGTTTTTGTATGGAGTGCGTTTAGTAAATATGAAATTTGAGACATGAAACCTTTGCATGCATAAAGTAATATATATTAAACAATTTGCGCTCTTAAGTAAATAACAAATGTAAATTACTTTATACACTCTTATCTTAAACAAAAAGATACATAGGTTTTCAAAGAAACCCTGTGTCTAAAGACTCCACAAACCAAATGGAAAAGACGCAGGGATCCTGTTCCTTTTAAGTCACAGAACAAAGGCTTCAGCTTTCCGAGACTGTAGCTCTTGATATTCCAGCACAGCCGTGGAAATGTTCCCCACACGTTCGCTGAATATTCCTGCATACCCATTCCATGATTCCACTTCCAGACGCAAACCAACTTTGGTTTATCGGCATACAATTCCGCTCATGTTGACTGATCTGATGAGTTATCCAACTGGCGTCCAAATAGCGTAGGCCGTCGGTGCCATCAATATGTCTATTGTCTTAAACGTCTCTTGGAGCTGATTTCGAGATGAAGTCATTCTATCCGCGAAAATAGTGCAGGGCTCTTAGGTACGGAAGGTTTTGGCATTAATACAACGACTGGCCAAACGCAGCAGAGCTAAATTTCTCTGATCTAGGAACTAGTGTCGTACCAAGCTGGCTATTTACGATCTTGAACTCGTCATTGTGGGTGAGTGGAATTAAAACATTTGAATTGGGTAATGCAGAAGATGAAATGTATTTCGAGTGGGTTCACTCAAATTACGGTCCTCACAGTAGACTTCCGTAACCGTACTTGCATTGTTCAGAGCTATTTTGCAAAATTAAAGCTGAAGTTGTCTAGATATTCATAAGCGTTTCTATCTTTCTAGGTAGAGTCTTTAAAAAATAGTTGTTTGTAACAATCTAGTATAATGTCATAGTTTTCTCTTTCCTGTTCGTACCACTGGCCACATGTCCAATTCTGAATCCTCACTTAAATTGCGTGTGATCATTAGTCTTCTCATCGCGTTGTATACAAACTGCTCCTTATTATTTCTTGGTTGTTTCTCAGACGCAAGAGAAGAGGCTTTGTTACATTACAAATTTTAAATAAGAGTAACTAAAGGTGCAGGTCGGGTTAGCAAGAGATTAAGTTACAGGGTCTGTTATAGTAGAATTGTACAATGACAAGTTTAAAGGGAATAAAAAAAACATTTATTTAAATTAATGAACACTACAGCTGAGGAATAGTTGTGTTAATTTTCAGACAGACATACAGAGGAGGGTAAGAGGAAAGGTAAAGTAGAAAACATCCGGAATGTCCTTGTTTTTTACCTGTTTTGTTTGTATGAAGAAATCAACAAAGAAATAGATCAAGTTGGTAATCGTAGTGACGTTTAGCAGTAAAACAAAACTGTCAAAATACGATTATGATATTTTACCTTTTGTTTTGACATAACAAAAAGGAAATCACAGTGATTCAATACGAAATAACTCGAGAAATCCTGAAAATGATTAATCTGATAATGGAAATTCCTCATCCCCTCTTGTAAGACGGAGATTAGTAATAGTTTTGAGGTTGGTGTAAATAAGGTGTTTCAGAGATACCAAATTCGTTAAGGAATTATCATGAGACTGACCATATTATTCGCCCTCACGAGAGATAAAAACAAATAAAAAATAGGTGATATAAGAGCCAACAGGCAACAAAAAAGGCCAGAGTCCAGCAAGATGAGGGAGTGAGTGAGTGAATGAGTGACTGAGTTTCACTTCTGCTTCAGCGTCTCAGTCTTTCTGTAGGTTTTTCATATTGCCGGAATCATCAAGACCGATATTAACTTTAACCTACCTACATGAGGCTCTGCAGAACGCTGTTTCATTTTCACTTCTAAATCGCCATTCATTGTTTTAGAAGTAGGAAGAAATCGTTTCAGACTTGATGATGAAGCTGGCACAAATTAACGTCATTCATTTGCATTTGTGGAGTCTTACACAAAGTGACAATAAATAAGAGATTTTCCTACACCGGAAGCTTCTGAGAAAGAAAGAATAAGAGAGAGCGAGATTGACAGACAGGCAGACAAAGTTAATAGAGCTCCAGTTAGGCATAAAGTATCCCTTTTGTTATTTCAAGTTGCCTGGTTAATGAACTCCACTGCTGCTGAATATATACAGGAGGTATCTTCATCTGATGATATACCACCAGCGCCATCATCTTTTGAGAAGTATTTACATTTATTGATTATTCATTTACTGTGTGGTTATTATTTTTACCCCTCAGTATATTAACGTTGTTTTATCTTTATTTCGTTCATTAATGTTGTTAAAAATATTATCTGGTCATAATATCATGGGTAATACCGTGAAAATTATTTTTTTATATTTTACCTCAAGTTACATTTTTCTTAAATTCCTAAGTACTTTTGCAAATATAGTATTGTGGATTTTAGTTTTCAATAATAATAATAATAATAATAATAATAATAATAATAATAATAATAATAATAATAATAATAATAATAATAGGTGCCCTCATTCTACTGACGATATCATTTAATGTCTGTGTAAAAATCAATTACAATTCAGGACATTGTAAATGCATGGCCGCCTCCCGCTCTGTCGGAAGGGAAACTCATCAGAACTGACCCAAAGGGGCGTCACATCGCTCGGAATTTCATGCGAAATTCATTCATTCATTCATTCATTCATTCAAAACTCTGCTGCGCTTTGTACATGTCATCCGGACCGGAAAGTGATTTTGTGATCCACTGAGCCTTAACTGGTCATCGACGATCATTTTGTAGTTGGTCATGACTGTTCATAGTTGTAGAGAGTTGAGAAAGGCAGACAAAGAGACATCGAAATTTTTGTTGTTGTTTGTGTAAGTTTTTCTTTCATATTTATTTCCATCATAGGATTGTCTGCCTGTTACTATAGAGGCTTCAAAATGGTATTCATATAAACACGACAGACAGACAGATACGTATTAGTTCGTTTTTTACCAACATTTATTCTAACGTTTTACTTTCGGATCATCCGTTCGTGTATTTTTAAGTTGAACAAACCAATAAGGATTCTGTGGATTTATGAATATGAGATAATTAAGCACCCTAAAATTAATCATTGCCAAAACCTGAAGTTTATTCTAGAATTTAAAAACGCAATTAATGTTAGGAATGAGAAAAGTTTGAATACAATTCAAAGATTTTTTTTTTTTGCACGATTCTACCGTTTTTTTTTTTTTTTTTAAATCGCAATTTTGGATACTGATCTCCAGAAGTTTGGCAATGAACATCAGCTATTTGTTACTTGGCTAGAATAAAGAAACGGTACTTGAGATAGCTTTGCTATGAGGTAACAAAGTCCGTGAAACCATTTTAGATTAATTACATCATTTGAAAGAAGGGTGTTAACAGATCTAGAAGAGATATAGTTTTTTATGGTGGGTGGTCTTAGAAAGGTGTGTTACTGTGTTTCTGTTGGAAACTGAATTGACATAAACGTTCTCTTAAGCTAAAAAAAAAAAAATAGAAGATTTTTCCTTATGTTACCGCTGTGGGGAGAGAGAGAGAGAGAGAGAGAGAGAGAGAGAGAGAGAGAGAGAGAGAGAGAGAGAGAAAGGTATACCACTTCAGAGGTGAAATAAAATTCCCAAGTAACTGATGAAGTGCCAGTAAAGATCATCATATTTTTTCCCCATCATCAAAAATGCATCCATTTTTTCAACGCATCCCTCCACTTACCTTTGCTTGAGTCCCTCCTCTCATGAAGACAGACAAATGGGGCCATTGTGAAAAGCTATCGAAGCTAGATTTCCCATGATACCGGATATGGATACGCACATTATCTGGTAATATCGGTTCTGTCGAGTGACGAGGGATTACTTTATGAGCAGCAAGTACGAAACCGGATGGAAATGCGGTATTGGAACAGCATAATGTCCCATATTGACAATGTCGTAAAAGGAAATGTGGTGTGGGTTTTGAAGCAGGAGACCATTTTAGATGAGTCTTTACCAAACTTATTGTTATTACTATTATATTCACAACGAACTCATATTTAGTTTGAACAACCTGATGTGACGTTGACTTGTTAAGGAAATTTCAGCAAAGTAGAGTGTTACTAATTGTAAGAGGATAAATTCTGAGCCAAGTGGCTTATAATGCGGTTGATGACAGCTATAGTAGTTAAAATATAATGCGTTTGTCTTAGAGTGGCAAAGAAAGGTATTCCAGCTAATACTGAATCTGCGAACATCTAAATTCTAACGGCAAAGGTGTAATACAATGAGAGTCAGTTTCTGATTAACTGGAATTATAAAAACAAGTTTTCCAAAGTGAAATCTAGTGTAATGACTTTGCTTATAAGCGTTAATTAGTGTGTCGTATAATTTAAATATTTAGGTAAAATTGGGAGCGTTTGCATCTTTAAGTGCAATTGGTTGAATATATCAATCAAATGACAAGCTTCTAAACCTATTAATATCCTTATTACATGAATTGTTTAAGCATATATTGGATATATTAGCACTGATACGCTACTAACAGCAATTTGAGTAATATTCCACAATATGATTAGTAAGGTGAGGCCAGTGTCAGCGTAATAACTGGATATTCTGCCATTCGTGGACGTAATGACATTCATTATCAAATAATACCTAAGCTAATGAGGAGACTGTTGTTCCCAAAAGCGAAGCTTCAGATCGTTATTGTGGGACAATAAGATTCGGGAGAAGTTCTGTCAAACTTGGTATAGTGATTATTATAAGAGGTAGTGCAAAAGTTTTTATATTTTTCTCCTCGCAGATTTGTCTTTGTTGTTGAGGGGAAGCTGAACGTTTTTATTCCTAACTGCTCTTTGTTGTTTATGACAGATCAGTTTTGTTTTCCTTGGAAAATTGTTGGGACTAGTAAGGTAAAGTCTCGAATAAGTTTTCATACAAAGAGTTCTGTATGTAAATCTGACCCGACTCACTTTTTTTTATGGCGCTAAGGTAATAAAAACCAAGCAGTCAGTGGAAGTGGTTATGAGAGAAACACAAAATGAGAGAAGAGTGAGTCTCATATGCCGCTGGCTTCTCTAAGTAACGCAAAGGGATACTCTGACTTTTATTTTCAAAAATATATATATATATATATATATATATATATATATATATATATATATATATATATATATATATATATATATATATATATATATATATATATATATATATATATATATATATATATATATATATATATATGTGTATGTGTTGTATATATATATATATATATATATATATATATATATATATATATATGTGTATGCCTATATATATATAGTATATATATAATATGTATATATATATATATGTATATATATATATATATATATATATAATATATAATATATATATATTATAATATATATATATATATATATATATATATATATATATATATATATATATATATATATATATATATATATATATATATATATATATATATATATATATATATATATATATATATATATATATATATATATATATATATATATATACTGTGTCTCTGTCTGTGTTGCCTCATTAGGAACTTGCGCATAAAAAAACCTTGGAATGACACATTGCTCTCTCTACCACATCATGACACTCGCCCTTATCCCGAGAATGAAGAGCTGCTCTCCCAACCTAAAAAATGACTCCTAGAAAATATAAATAAAAAGTGCAGAGGTTGTTGTGGATACCCACCATCCTCTGAAAAAAAAAAACTTGAATAATGAAATAGCAATGTGTTATAAAAGTGAACATCCCCCGTTATTAATATTAGGTGGTGAATAGATAGAATGATAGCATGGAGAAGCCATGAATAGATGACTCAATTTTAAGGGCTCAAGGCAACCACATATCTCTGCCAGGGCTGAACAATTCACCCCTCTGATCTCCAGTGCCCCCAAAAATTACTTTCGTATCTCTCCCAAAATCTAACCCCTTCGATCAAATCTTCGTAAAATTACATGCATCTCTCTCTCTCTCTCTCTCTCTCTCTCTCTCTCTCTCTCTCTCTCTCTCTCTCTCTCTCTCTCTTTCATTATAGGACCAAATTCAAGCTTCCAACAATTTAATCCCAAACGAACTATCCAATGATTTGTGACAAGAAAAATTGCAATTAGGCTTCTGAGCCTTTCACGAGCACTAATTAACCGAATTTCTTAATTACCTTCCGCTATTTTTAAATGCAATATTGAAGAAAGCAGTTTAACTACGTCGTGGTGCAATTGGATATAATGAAGCAAAGATCATTAATACTTCAAACAATGAACCTTTTAATCTAATTGGCAAATTATATACATGTCTAACCAGTTCTTTGTATCCTGTAGTGAGTGTTTTACCAGATTTTGCGATAACAATAAGTAAATATGAACGGCTAATATGAATTCTGGTATCAAAACAAAAAGAATATGGTTCAGAAACCTAAATTCCAATAATCAATCAGGCAAGAAAATTGTTCACTTCAGTAAATAGAATTTACTTGATAATAAAAAAGGCACTGATATGTTTCCATTACTGCAATTAATTTAGTGGATGGAAATGTACAAACGTAATAAGAAATAGGGAATAACTTCACCAAAATGAATCAGTATGATGTAATGAATCACGACGAACTATGTATGAATATTTTATTCGTACGCCACAGTTTGTGAAAAAGAACATTTACTCATCTGCGATTGATCAATTAAATTGAGGCTCTCAAGCCAAGCACTGGGCACTTCCGGCCTTCCAGTGGTTGTGCAAGCAAGATGCAGAGGTCCAGAGAGAAAAAAGAAAAAAAGAAATGAAGTACAAGGATCTGACAGAAAACGGCACAGTTGTGCCAGGAAGTAACAGTTAAAGGTGTTGGATAGCTAGACTGAAAAAGGGGAACAAGAACTGAGGTAAAGTAAAAGGCTTAAAAAGTGCATGCAGCTAAGGTCCGCAGGACAGATGCAAGAAACTTTTATTAATGCCTACAGGGCATCCCGTGAGGTGCACTGACGACACTAACCGCCTATAGGGATTTAGTCGAATATAGTTAAGTTAAACAATCAACAACAGTTCCTATTTATTACCTTTATACCTTTAAATTTGGCATATATATCTGTTCAGCTAAATGTACTCGTGCTTACTAAATCACTTCCAGCAGTGATGGATGGATATCGAAGCGGAAATAAATGGGAGAAACGCTTGAAATGACCATCAAGAGACATGGAATGTGTAATGGCTGTTTAACATTTAAACAGAATGGGTGGTCGAGTGTGCCTGTCAATAATTGTAGTGGAAATTTCCTGACTGGTCTTTCGGGCCACACGGTGACCCATCGCTCTTCTCACCTGAATCCTCGGTTAAGTTGAAAGTTTTCCGTATTTCTTCTTCTTCTTCTTCTTCTTCTTCTTCTTCTTCTTCTTCTTCTTCTTCTTCTTCTTCTTCTTCTTTACAAGAAGAGGTAATAAACCGCACTGCACAGCCTTCCTCTTATATTCGGAATAGGATGATTCCCAAAACCTTACACGCTGCATATTCAAATTTTAAAGGCCATGAGCCTGTACTGCAGTAATGATGTTCTTAATAAAGCAGCTGCAACAACATTGTTAAATAATAAATATCTTGGAAAGTACCTTCTCTGGCTCGGAGACCTGTTAAGGGGCCCAAGGTCCTACGTTGTTTGATGACCCTAGAACAAAATTTTTGTTGTGGTTATATGTACCACTGTATTCAGGCAATTTTATGCAGTTAACAAAAAAAATACCTACTGCCGTTGAATGAAATCCTCTGGGTAACAGCAGTCATTTTTCTAACAAGATATTTATAGTATTTATAGTCTTTAAAGTGAACGCTTTGAGCAAGTACTATAACGTTGAATTTTTTTCTTAAGTTGTCTGATTAAATCTCAATAACAACAACAACAACAACAACAACAATAATAATAATAATAATAATAATAATAATAATAATAATAATAATAATAATAATAATAATAATAATAATAATAATAATAATACTGGACACAGCAGATTAACGACAGAAATAGACTAGCTAATCCATAAATCTTTACTAGGTATGACGAAAAGGACCATTTGAAACCACTGCAGCATTTTATTTGAGCAATAATTCTTTTGTGGAACCAGTATTATCCATTGTTTTCGATGCACTGAATTTCTCATGAATTCACTTCACCTCCTAGGTGCTTTGATGCACAATTTTAAGGTACCAACTTTATTTTGAAGTAAAAACCCTGTTTAAGAAATTTCTACAGCTCAACAGCTCCGAGAACCATTAAGGAGTTAAATAAATGAAAACACTGGACATGGTGTCATTATACGTTTGTGTTTTACGAAAATAAAGCACATCGCCATTATGTTGTCATTTCGAAGATTATACTTTTACATTACAGACTTATTGTAAATGGTAGTCTAAAAGAGGACTTTTGATAAAGATCAGATAAATTCTAAATATTCTTTTGATGCAATCGTTCATTCGTTTTATAAACCAGACAGGACTAACCTGGCATAGTTTTAACGCGTATGAATCATTACATTTTAGTAATTGATGCAACGAAGAATATGGAACAAGATCTGTATCGGAGTTTGCTTCTCAAATTGCAAATAAATAAAAATGCCTTGCTTTATATCGTTTATTGAAATGATAGAGCTTTTGTACGTCCGCTTCACCGTTATCGATGTTCTTATAATAACGCCAGTTATACATAATGACAGTTTCTTCCTCTTCTACTACTACTGCCATCGCCGTAAAGCATAATACATGGAGAATAATAGGAAGACTCCGGTGACCCTCCAAAATACAAATTAATAAAGTTAGTAAAGACACCAAAAATAATTTTCCTTTGCTCTTTTCAGAATTTTCCCCAACCATACATAGTAATGTCATTCGTGTCATACATTTTGTTGTGTAATTAAGATGTTTTATAGGTAATTACCTCCTTATTGAGACTTGCCGTCCTTCAGCCCAGTGCGAGCTTTACCCACCACTGGCCTCATTTAAGTTCACAAAAACTGAACGTCCCACGGGTGGGGACTTACCGTCTCGATCTCTTATTCGAATTTCGTCAATTTGACGGTTTGGAGGGCGCACTATTACCACACATAATACAGCCTCTACCTCACCATTATCATAATTCGGGCAATGAACAGCTAGACATGAATTCCATTTAATGCATCATTCAAGTTCCGAGATAAAAAAAAAAAAAAAGATTTTTATACCATAAAGTCGTCTGTCACGAGTACATTTCTCCATTAACTGTAATTCCTCCCTTACTAATTTTGAGTCGGTTAAATAACAGTCCAATTAAGAATCTTTTAAGCAATAACACCGCCGTTATTATTCTGAGCTTCTAAAGAGGAAAGTATATTTGACAAATGATGTGTGAACTCTTCGCTAGTCGAGTATAATTGGCATTTTTACCTTGACATTTGACTGATGTTTATTTATACAGATTTCATATTGCCGTGTTATGACGGGATGCAAATTCATATTACAATTTATATACATAAAAGCAGTTGGGTCATTTGCAGGAAAAAGATTCAATATTGCTTAGAATTTTTTTTTATTTTCCTACAAAAAAATATATTCCCTTCGGCATATATGAATTTCACCAGGCACAAAATGTCTGAGTTATTTATTTTTTACTATTATATTAAGGTATGATTCGAAAGGCGTATAATTATGAACATATATACATATTTGGGTAAGTATTTTTAGTAAATAATGATCGATAACGATTAAGTAAAATTCGACACTAAGAGGCCGGGTGGAAGGAATCTTGTGAGTGTGCAACCAGAACAATGAAGGCCACAGTTTTAGGCAGAACATCCAAGTGACAGCTGGACTAATCCGGTGTTCATATACATCTGAACATAATTATATGCTCATTTAAATCAATATTTTATAATACAGTTTAATACAAATTAATTATTAATCACAAAGTAAAGAAAACCACAGTTAAAAAATGTTATTTTATTAGGTTTTTATAAGTTACAAAAATTTTTTAAGATTGGTAATCTGAAGGATTTTCTTCTTTTATAAAAGGCGTTTATTGCAGCAAACAAGGTTTCCGTTGTAGTCTCAGAAAGCATCCTGGAGTAAGACAGACACCTATGAATTATTTCTCGTGACGGGAACTACAATTTTGACTACTGGGAGAATACGATTGCAAGCAAGACGAGATGAATGTCTAGTTTTCGTTACAGTAGGGTTAGTTTCTTTTTTCAGTTTCTTATTTTTGCCTCGTAAGTTTTTTAAATGCTTGGTTTACGTTGATCAATGCGTACCTGAAGAGTTTTAAATCAGATGCTGAACCACTTACTTTGTTTTTATTTAGAGCCTGGTGTATTTTAAGAAAATCATTTACCACGTGCTCATGCTGATAATGTCTTGCATTTAGATGAAATCTGCGTGTTTTCCAAATAATAATAATAATAATAATAATAATAATAATAATAATAATAATAATAATAATAATATAATAATAAGAAAGCACTTATAACAAGAACAAATACAGCAAAGGATAGCCAATAAAACAGATCTAATAACATCCAGTAGAAGAACGGACGTTATGAGAGAGAGAGAGAGAGAGAGAGAGAGAGAGAGAGAGAGAGAGAGAGAGAGATAAATTATTTATTTATAGGTATCGTTATAACGACCTTTAAGCGCAATAAATATTTCGTGGTAGGGAAAATATTGCTTAACCTATTATGTTTTATTTAAAGTTGATATATCATGCATCGGTTTAGTGTCAGTGGAATTAACGATTTTCCTCTCTTTAATGAAGAACGAATGGAAATGTCTCGCTTGGTTACATCCAGAACCTCGAGAAAGGAAGCGTAGCCTATGGGCCCTGCTAATGGAAATCCATAGACGAGTTATATACTTAAACATCTAGTGTTCTCACACACACAAAATTTATATACATATATATCTTCAATGAACATAAAGCATTCTCACGACATCCCTTTGAAAGCTTTGCGTCATGTTTATTGTGAACATTTTAGAAGTTTGATATCTGAGTCGGGTTCCAGTAAAGCCGCCCCAGAATATCTATTTTTGTCCTCTCACGCGGAAGTTAAAAGGAACCGCTTTCCCGATCTCATTAGAGACGAGATTTTTACCGTTTTCCAATATCGGTGTTTATGTAGAATGTTCCTATTATTATTCTACTTCGCTTCTCATAAATCCTTTGCCGAGATTAACGTTTCTTGTAACGACGAGGCTGGATGAAAGTCTCAAGGACATCTGATTTTGTTTTTGTGAATTCCTGTATTGATACAAACTCTTTGAACAAACACGTGTGGTTATGTGTATGGATATGTGTACGGTTATCTTCGTTAAAAAATTAAACTTCAGGTTTTTTTTTATTTAAGTATATACTGATGAAAGAATCTTTATTTTTCTGAACATTATTGATACATTAAAAGACCATTTAGTAAAATAAGTTACTTGCTAGTTTTCATTATCTTTCTTTTGATTCAATATTTCAATATATAAATTTTTTCTGAACCATATTTCTTTGTTCTTGTTCGTTAACTAAGTACTTTATCCTTTAGAATTTATCTTTAGTAGTCATTTTTTTTTGTATTTTCCAGCTGCCTCAGGATGACGTTGCGTTTTATTGTGGAGAGATTCCCATAGGAAATATATTTACTAAAAACTCTCCAGAAAATAAAGATAAATATCCTGGAGCATTTTTACTTCAAAGTCATTCCAGAGTTGTGTTGAACTGTGGTCTGAGTCTAACGACTGTACGATATGCGAAAGTTAATTTTGCAGTTACTTGTTAGTGTTTTTGTTGTTTGTGCCTAAAACCAGATTATTTTTCTCGTCAGCTTTTGTAGCATTCTCTGAATTAACGGGTTTTACAAAGTTCTTTCTTTCGGATGGAACATAACAGTTATCTTTATCTTTCTTAGAATGTTAAAATGTAGCCATGAATCTGAGAAAACAACACATATATATATATATATATATATATATATATATATATATATATATATATATATATATATATATATATATATATACATATATATACATATACATATACATACATATACATATATATATATATATATATATATATATATATATATATATATATATATATATATATATATATATATATATATATATATATACATATCACACACATATATATATATATATATATATATATATATATATATATATATTATATATATATATATGGACATACAGTATACATTATCAAGAAGGAGGGGTTTATCCAGGAGGGAATATATAATATATAGAATATATAGATATAGATATGGGGGAGGTTCATGAATGACGGTCCTTTTAGTATATATTTTTTATAATATTCCACATATAATATTTATGTGTGTGTATTTTAATCAGATACTCTGAATTTCAGTTCACAGTTGTTACCACTTAACATTAATGATACTATACACTTTATCCTTTGAGCCACTGTCTCCGCTTTTGTTGTGACTATTTTCTCCTCTTACCCCGTGTGAAAAGCTCACAAGGGGGTAAGTGAATGTGACAGGAGGGTTCAGCTCGCGGTGAACAATTAATGTACTACCCAGTCCTCATTCAGCATGTATACATTTTCCTGACCGCCTCTTTCTTATGTGGAAATGATGCTTGATGTGTATTTGTTCCAGTTATAAATGCTCCATTGGTACTTCTTTCCTCATTTTGTCCTGTTTTACATAGCAAGTGAACATAGTGTGGAACTACGGACTTTCTTTCTATAATTTCCCAGCTAAACCTAACGACTACTTTCCGGAATATTCTGTATCTTTTAAATATCGATATATAAATGATATATAATATAGGTTACAATATTATACATTAATATATATATATATACATATTTATATTGTGTTATATACTGTATATATGGACAAATACAATAGTAATTTAGAACAGGTATTTATAATAAGTTTAATATATTTATTATTTTTTGGCCCCATATGAACAGCTCACAAGGGGGTATATTTTATGACAAATAAAAGGGCTGAGACTCAAACCGGTGATATTTTGATCCTATTTTGTTATGTTATAAATGCTTTAGTATACCATACTTCTTTTTGTGTTTTTCGTTCTGTATGTTTTACATTTATAGAAGGATAATTAATACTGTTTCAAAGCAGCTCCTGTGTCTGAAGAGGGAAACAACGACCTTATCATGCAAAAATCCTATTTTCAGGATCTTGAGGAAAAATATAGAAAAATATAGTCTGGATTATCCTTTTTCAAGCCAGAAACTGAATAATAATAGGAAAAAATGAAAATAGCTCGTTTATTTCATATATTTTCCAATATGTAGTTTTTGTTTTTCTGCTAACTGTGTTCCAATATCTGATGCAAAACAGTGGATAACGTGCTTCATCCCAATGTTTGAAATGAACCACAAAACCGTCTTTCTCTTTAAATGTTGGCTTGAAGGGATAATAGAAATGGCTTGATAGCGAGTTTTTTCAACTCACGATATACAGCAGTTATAATCCTCTTCTTTCCCCATTTTGTTTCTAGTTCTGCACCAATTTATAAAGACTTTTTTTATAATGTTCGTTTTCTTTAAAGATTCTCATCTTTTTGTGATGAAAATATTTTATATTCTATAACGAAGGATTATGGAGATGAAATGTTTTTTATCGGGAAATCACGTTAGCCTTGGCTGTAACTCCATCACACTAAGTCTGAAGTTGCTACAGAAATGTAAAATGAAAAATAGCTTTTAGACTTTAAATAATGCATGGAGATAGGCTATGCAGAAAATATATATCTGGATATATATCTAATATATATATATATATATATATATATATATATATATATATATATATATATATATATATATATATATATATATATATATATATATATATATATATATATATATATACTGAATAGGTAGTTGATGCGGGTGGATAGATTTCCGTCAGGTGAATCACTTATGAATACAGTATAATCCACCTTCGGTATTATATATGAGTAAAATATATTAAACGACATTTGTACTTAATGTTTTGTATATATAAATACATATATATATAAAAATATATATATATATATATATATATATATATATATATATATATATATATATATATATATATATATATATATATATATATATATATATATATATATATATATATATATATATATATATATATATATATATATATATATATATTTATAGATACTGTGAGAGAGAGCTAAACCTAAAATATTCTTAAATTTTCATAAACCTCAGTTCGAAAGTATTTCCCTAAATATATGGAAGCACCTTACCAAATTCTCTTCAAAACGCAAATTCAAACAGTACCTGCCATTTCCAGTTGACATCGATTTTTCAATCTGTTTATGTACTCATAAACATTTTTATCCACAAATGAGAGTGTAAACTCATCGTCATCAAAATAACTAAAATGATTTTGGTAGGAGTTCTTTCCATAAACCTAAGTATTCTTTTCCGTTATGCATCTGTCTGTGATAACATTAATTCTGAAAAGCCTTTTCATTTTCATGTTCATGCTTTATTACTACACCTTGTTAGTTGTTAAAAAAAAAAAAGTAATATTAGAAGGGAAATAAAATATTTAGCTGAAAACCATTTACCTTAATCTCCATATATTTATATAAACCAGGCCAATGAAAAATGAAAATGCAATTCAACGTTCGATGTTATGTCCCATATTGGGTAATCTAAAAATTTCAGTGGAAGTGAAAGACCAAAAAATTATAATATACAGATATATCTATATTTTTTTTTATGTAGGTCCGTCAATATCTAACTAAATCGGTCAGTTTAGTCAATATCTAACTAAAGTAAGTTTTACAGAAAAGTGAACAAAGACTCGAACTTTAATCCTTTACTTAAACCTATTATTAATAACTCAGCTATGCGTCAGTTTATTACTGTATAATGATTTTCCCAGAAATGTACTTTTTAAAACAAAGTCCTTTTCGTAATAGAAATCTGCCTTCATTTCCAAAAATAAAAAGCCTTGCGGAATAAAGAAGTTCACTATTCTTGACATTTCAAAGCTACATATAGAGCACTTACAAAACTATGAATCACTTTAAATATCTCGTATTTTTTCCAAAGTAAGAAACCAATTACTCATCTCATGAATGGACGTCAAAAGAGAAAGAAATGATACTGTTATGCAACTCTTAGCCTATATAACACATCTCTGAAGCAAATTTGTAGTTTCCTTATCTACTAATGCGCTCGTTAGGGGAAAATATATATTGTTGTATTTCAAAAAATATTCTACTTTAATTCTTGGAAAGTGAGATATTATATTTGTTACGAGGTTTTTGTATTCATCTTTCTTTGTGATGATGTAAGAATTTTTACATGAACAAAAACAACGCTGGCGTTTTGTATTCAGCGTTTTCTGTATGGTGTCAAGATTTTATTCCTTATTACAAATTATCTTGGCATCTTGATGATACGATTCCACGCGGAATTGGCTCGTCATTCACGTTGTCATTCTTGTTAAGCTACAACAATCGGATTGGTGGCCGTTTATTTTCAGTTACAATGAGAATGTTGGAATATTCTTTCCTTAGAGAAGAACTTTTTTCTGTCGCTTTATAAGGAGGTTTTCCTTTCTCGTTTGGTTATATTTAGGTTTAACACACACACACACATATATATATATATGTATATATATATATATATATATATATATATATATATATATATATATATATATATATATATATATATATATATATATATATATATATATATATATATATATATATATATATATGACTCTCATTGTAGGTCTTTCAATAGTCGATATATTGTTTACAAAATTGCCTGTTATCGAATTTTGCTTAAATATGTATGCATGCATGTATATTTTTCTAATTGATCTTTAAATGCAATTTGTTAACTGCATCCAGATCTCCCTCTACTGGTATATATGCTTCTTCATATCATTCGATAATTAAAATAATAATTCATTTCGGAACATTCGAAAAACGTTGCCCCATATAGAAACTGGGTAGCAAGATCAGGTTGACCCTTTGTATTAAGAGCTGAGAAATTTTAGCCCACCAACAATTCAGGAACAAAAGCGGGCTGTCGATGGAATTTTGGAAGTTCTTGAGCTTCTGAAGAGCCATCGTTCGCATAAAAGCATTCCGGTTTCACACAGACAACGGAAACATTTCGAGTGCCTCATTGTTTCAGTCACGAGTGCGAGGCCCGGGGGTGCTTTAAGCACTAAGCTTTCGTATCTGCGCTCGATTTTTTTTTTTTTTTTTACGATATAATGGGATAACTTGTTTCTTGCACGTGATTTGTATTGCTTCAAGAAATATTACATACTTAAGATACTTATGAAGTTTTAAATCTATGTGTTCTTGGTACAGTAATCTATTATTCGCGATGAGAAAGAGTCTTGAAAAGCTCGATAGATATATTTCAATAAACTTTCTCTCGGGAACAATTCTTCTCAGAATCTGGACCTTGAACCAGACACAAAAATAAACTGAATCCGGTGG
Source organism: Macrobrachium rosenbergii (assembly GCF_040412425.1). Classification (NCBI taxonomy): domain Eukaryota; kingdom Metazoa; phylum Arthropoda; class Malacostraca; order Decapoda; family Palaemonidae; genus Macrobrachium; species Macrobrachium rosenbergii. The sequence continues at coordinate 1,390,817 of NC_089749.1, read as the reverse complement.
TATTTAATCCTGAAATGAATGCGCGCTCTCTCTCTCTCTCTCTCTCTCTCTCTCTCTCTCTCTCTCTCTCTCTCTCTCTCTCTCTCTCTCTCTCAGGCATGGGCTGCAGATTTCAGAAAGCAAATAAAAACGTATATCTCGGAACGATTCAGGAAACAAGTTATTTACCTCCTCAAAAAAAGTAAATCAACCGTAATCTTCGACTGATTAACTGCCGTTCGGAAACACAAAAGAATATTCAATATTCTCTCACTGTAAGATTCCTGGACCAATGTCCCACCATCAGTACAGGGAGGCAATTCAGTTCATCTTGTTTAATTTTACCGAGCCAAAAAGAATCTTTTGTCTCATTTTATGTTTTCTGTTTTACTTGAGTTCCGGTTGCCTGTAGCTTAGGCTCACCTATAAAGCTTAGTTTCAGCTTAGAAGACTTTCAGAATTCGAATCTTGACTGAATTTCCTCGAAATAGTTTCCCAAACCTGTAGGATTTTCTAGGCTATTCGTTGATTGTTTATCTCCCAGCAACGGAGTTGGTTTAATGATTTTCAGTAGCTATTGCTCTCTCTCTCTCTCTCTCTCTCTCTCTCTCTCTCTCTCTCTCTCTCTCTCTCTCTCTCTCTCTCTCTCTCTCTCTTTGAGACAGACTTGAGAAGCGAAAGAAGAAATGTGCAATTTCAGGGACTTTACACAACACTTGTCTTTTTTGTGGGAAGTAAATAATCAACAGCAACAACAACCTTCTGTTCATCAAGAGTTTTACCGTAAAACAAAGAGCAATCCATTTTCCCTTATTGCGGAGTTTTTTTTTTTTTTAACAAAAGGCCGATTCTTCATGAATATACGCGTTCATCATTTGAACTTTGGTTGGTCGTAAATAGAACAAAGTTTTTTTTTTTATCTGTTCATTATACGGGGATTCCAACTTTGTGCTGCCGCGGGTCAGCTTTAATTTTTACAAAGCTCTCAGATTAACTATTTATGGTACATTCATCCTCTGCGTATAATGTCGAAATGATTCTCTTTTCAGCTGCAGTGTCCAGGTTTAATTCTTATTTTTATTAAACTGTCAATAATAATAATAATAATAATAATAATAATAATAATAATAATAATAATAATAATAATAATAATAATAATAATAACAGTTTTCCCAACATTTATTTTATTTTGAAAACTTCTACCTTCAAGGCCTTTCGTCGATATCACAGAGGGTATCAAAGTGGGTAAGATTTGTAATTTCTTGACCAAACATTTATTTTTGTATCATGAGAGAGAGAGAGAGAGAGAGAGAGAGAGAGAGAGAGAGAGAGAGAGAGAGAGAGACAAAGAATTAAATTTACTTATAATGATTAAACTTTTTTTTCAATCCACAATACGAGAAAATGGATTAGCCTTTCTTCTGTTTTTCCGAATAATCTGCTGTTGTTGATTACTTATTTCTGACAAAAGGAAAGTGATTGTGTAAAGTCCCTGAAAATGTGTATCTCTTTATCCTCTCCACAAATTTATTTCAGAGAAATGGTGGAAATAGTACCAGTTCATAGATCATACCTCTGAGAGAGCATTTTGGATGTTAAGAGAAAGAGCAATCACTTTACGAAAACTATGAAATTTTTCGATGCAAGAAGATTAATAGAAAACAGAGAACCATTTTTCTCTGAAATAAATGGAGCGGATAAAGAAATACGCATCTTCAGGGAATTTTATGCAACACTTGTCCCTTTGTTTTAAGTAATCAACAACAGCAACATCCAGAAAACATAAGAGTAATCCACTTTCTCATATTGTTGATAAAAAAGTTTAATTCCTCATCATGAACACATATTCGTTCTTCCTTTGAATTTTGCTGAGTTTTAAAAGGGACTTTTGTCTTTTTTTCATATGATTTTTATTTTATTTATGCATATTTATGGTTTTCAAATTTAATTTTTTTTAATAAGGTTCCTTTTTGAATTTTAATGCTAATAATAATAATAATCTCCATAATAATAATAATAATAATAAAATATAAAGTTTTTTCTGGTGATTTTTTGAGAAGTATCAGAAATTTTAAAACAATATCCGAGAGTTCGGATATGAGAAAAGAGATTCTTTATCAGTCATTCAGTTACTTTTTTTCTCAGCTACATAAAATTTTTGTGTATTTACTTTCATGGTTTTGTTTCCAAAGAGACGTTTGATTTCCATCTGTTTTTCTTCTAACCCGTTTGGTTTCCATTAGAAGAGCTGTTTGCGAAGGTCGTTTATTTTTGTTCAAATATTTCATTTTTTTTTTTTTTTTGTAAATTAAAGTTGTCTGATTGTTTCGCGAAAAAAATATTCAGAATTTCAAAAAGTGTCGTTGTCAAAAAAAGGATTGGATTTAGGTTTGCATATTAAAGTATTAATAATTTATTTTTACATTGAGTAACCCACTTGATTCTCAGAATTATCTCAGCACAGATGGAGGTGTTCATAATCCCTACTTCCATGTACGTTTTGCTTGCTTGCTTGCTTTCCTGATTGATTGATTGTTTAGAGTATCTCGCTGTTCTTTTTAAGTGGTGGAAAATCTCGTACTCTACATTCATTTCCCTTAATACCAATGGTGACAATATAACGTTAATTTCCAAATTTCGACGGCGCCAGATTCCGTACCTTGGTCCTCTTCAGTCTTAGGATGAAGTGACTCACTGTTTTTTAAACATTATCATCAACATTACATAATTTGATAATACTGAAATATCTGCAATTCATAGTGACAACATCTTCAATACACGAATAACTGTAAAAAGTGATTAATAGATAAATGTTTGGCTGCAAATGATTCATGTTTACTTCTACTTGTAGAAGTCTTGAAAAAGTTATCTACTGTATTTATTTCTCAGTTTAGCTAATATAAAAACTAATAACTAAAGTCTCTAACTCCCGAAAAGAGCACAATATATCATAATTCCAATTTCCATTCTATAGACAAAAAAATCAGATGTTTTGGAAATCCCACAAATAACTTATGAATCACGTGATCAGCCTCCACGTTAAAATGCTCGCAAAAAATTCGGTCGGCTGCCTGTCCATTACCCAGCTAAAATGTGTGGAAAATTTAACGTGCATTTCTGCACTCCATTTAATGCGCAGTGTGTGGGAAAATGTCGTTGTTCATAAGTCATAAGAGCTTTTGGATATTTGTTACTGAAACATAACGTCTCATAGTGAATTAAGTTTTTAACGGAAATTTGGTGGGATAGTATCTCCGTCAACTAAATTCTAGATTTTATATTTTGTTCTATCGTTCTTTATAAATAATATACAATCTCATTCTCATTAAGAGAGAGACACAAGAGAGAGAGAGAGAGAGAGAGAGAGAGAGAGAGATACATTGTTATATATGTTCACCTCTATCTATATATGATACATATACTATGAGACCAACTTTTATTGGATTTTTTTATTATTTTTTTACGTGGGAAAGTACTGTCCTTCCCAATTGTTGCCTCTCCCTCTCCCTTATAACTTTGTTTCTTTGGTGGCGGATTCCGTTTTTACTTAACTTTTTCATAAACTGGAAAGAGGGATGGATCACTTAACTATAAATATAATCAAATAAACATAAGGTTGATCAAGGAAGGTTACAGATCACTTAACTACAATACGTATAAATAAAATGGATGGTCATTTCAGGTTACAGATCACTCAACTACAAATACAGGTAAAAAAAAAAAGATGATCAAGGGGGTTACTGACCACTCACTCACAAATAGACGTATACAAAAGAGATGATGATTAAGGCACGATTCAGAAGACCAGTTTATTATGAAGATAACTAAATAAAAATATATCCAAGACAAATAAAGCCTAGAAATATAATGAAAAGTATCATTAATAATCTTATATATAAAACTTTGGTTTTGAAAATATAACCTTTAGATTTGTAAGTTACTCATATGTTGTGTAAACTCTAACGCAGTAGGAGCACAATACAAAACCAAGATATGGAAAATAAAATAATAATGATAAAAAAATATAGTATTCCAGAATAAATAATCAGAAAGGTATTACAATTTTAATCCATAATTATTATTTACTTTAACTGAAAGTAGATTGCACAAACTACTTGCATGAACAGTTAGTTATTAAAGTATATTTTTATAACAAAAAAAGCCTGGGGAACTTTCACTCACAGCAAAAGAGGGAAAACAGGGAAATCTGTGTCAGTGCCACTGACTTGCTGGCTCTGACAGGCCTTCAGTGTCCCTCTGCTACCTGACAGAGAGACCGCTGTTGTGGAGGCTCTTGGATTAAAATATTTTTTTCTCCTAACTTGAAATTTGGAGCCAAGTATGTCGAGCTTTCTCTGAGTTCGGCAGTAAGAGCTGTTGGTATACACGCCATTTTCCATCGCATGTTTATGTCTCAGCATATTTCTTTCTTCCTTGTAATTATTTTTAAACCCTTTGAAATGACCACTACATATCCTAAATGTTATCATTAACCCTACTGCCAGTTATCCAAGCTGATTTCCTAGTTGGAAAAGAAAGGTTCCAATAAAGAAAGCTGCCTTATATGGTAAAAGAAAAAGTACAGAAATATAAAATAGGCCACGGAATGACAAAGAAAAATAAATCATTAAAGTGTTGCTGTTGAAACAAAAACATCGGAATTTTAGATTTATAAATGGACTAAAAATCTGGAAAAAACTGTCACCCCTAACCCCCAAAACTAATAATATAAACGGGAAAGTAGAAACCAGACCTTTAAAATAAATCTTAGTTCTCTTTCTGTTCCGTAATGGAGACATTAATACGCGAAGTCATTTCACAGCCAAAGGCTCAGACGGAAAATGGAAACGTTGCAACCATAAATCTGCGATGGATTTGGTGAGCGACTCAGCTGGCAAGACAATTGGGTAATTGAGTAAGAGACTTTTAAATTTCTTTTTACTTCTCTCTATTTCTTTCTTGGTGTGGATACAAGAATGTACACACACACACACACACACACACATACACACACACACATATATATATATATATATATATATATTTTTTATATAAATATTATATTTATATGTATTTATATATATATATATATAATGCTACATTTTTTAGGGAGCACACTGATCATATATATCTGTATTTGTATATATATATATATGGCTTTATATATGTTATATATATAATATATATACATTATAGCACACTATATAAATAGTTGTGTATGTGTCGTATCCACAGATTATGAAATTATTTTATATATATATTTCTTAACAAACACTCTGAACACATTGAACACTTTTCTAAATTACCTAACATGTTATCAACTGTGAAATTCTCAAAACAACCTGTAGACAATACAAAATAATAATTTTTTTCTTTTTTTTTTTTTTCTTTTACAAAATATTGACGAACTTCTAAAAGCTGTCGTTGAATTTCAAAGATTTTTTTATTTAGCTCTCGGATTCCCAGGGTTCGAAGGATGGTACCCGCTTTTGTCAACAGATTCGATTCATTTTGCTTCGTTCTGTATCAAGACTTTCGTTTGGCAAAAGAATGTTATTCCACCGACAGTTGCTCAAAAAAACTAGATTAGTTCCATTTTTGAGTTTTCCGAAAAGGACTTTTTTTCTTTCTAATAAAATTTTCACATCTGCGAATCTTTGTCTATTCTTGAATTCTCCTTTGTTCAAAATAAAGTGTAGAGAAAAGGTTTTATTAGTCATATCCATGATTAATTGTTTTGGTGAATATGAAATTTAGGCTGTCAATTTAAGCCCTGGGGCACTTGCTGGCCATTCAAAAATAAGATAGTGAAAGAGGGAGTTGGAGTACCAGATAGTGGTTGGACAGCAAGACACAGAAACTGGAAACCACCCCACAGTTGCATTGTAAATAATAGTTAGAAAGGTTGGACAGCAAGACTGAAATAATAGTTTAAGCAAAAGGGATTATTCATTAACAAATAGCTTATCTTTGAATTATATTCCATACGATTATTATTTGCCAAGATCCAAATCTAAAATCCCTCGGAATCATGGGAGAGTGTCGTCCCGTTAAAAATTTAAGAAAGGTTGGTTTAACATCAATTCATTTGCCATTGTAAAGCTTCTCTTCGAACAGCAGTTACAGATCGTTAGTCCAATTTTAAGAGACAGACAGCCAGACAATAGAGTCAACAGGCAGACACTTTGGATTATGACAAAGAACTTTCAGAATGAGAGAGAGATGAGAGAATCTACCGGTCACTTTCCGCTGGGGAGAAAGGAGGAGATGATTGGATAACCTCTCGATTTCCTCAACCTGAGGAATACCTTGTTAAAGTTCTTCCACTTCTATGTTTTTTTAATGATTTGATAGGGTACATTTTAACGGATCACTGATCGCTCAAGTCTGTTATTTGTTTTTTTTTTACTGTTTCGGATCTCTCTCTGAGCTGGGATTTAACAGTTCATTAGGAAGCTAAGTGCCTAATTCAACGTTTTAGGTCAACAGAGGCATACAATATCTATCTTTCAGGAATATATATTGTGGAGAAAGGATCAAACTCTCTCTCTTCTACGTTTGTTTTTTTCTCTGGAGGAGGTTAAAGGTTGATTTCTCTAGCTCTGGTCGTCTGGTTTCTATCCTCTAATTAACTAGCTGTTCTAGTTCATTACTCAGTTTTTTTAGACTTTTTGGAATTCTCCACCCAAAAATGGTTTTATGTGTCATTGTAAAGAAATTAAATTACTTAAAGCTGGAGATAAATTGGTTTCCCAACTGCATGGCACGGATCAGTTTCAGCTGTGCATGAACTGATGTTGAAACAGATTATACATCAGACTTAAGTTTGAAAATTCCATTTCGCTTACACATTCGCATTCATTCAGTTCGGCGATAAATAACAAGATTTCTTTTTATAATCTGTCTCACGCCCGAGCTTCCCAGAGGAAGGCGTGGTGACGAGAGAGCAGAGAAACCTGTTTTGTGGTTGTTGTGATGGAACAGGTGGTTTTTAGCATTTCTGTAACACTAGCAACAATTGTTTGGTCATTAATATCCAATATTGGTTGCTTATTTAATTTTGACAAGCTCAATTAAATCAGTTCCTTTTTAACCGCAGATGTATTTCCAGTGTAAGCAAATCTTTTTTCCATTTATAAAATTTTGTATTTGATTTTGTTGCAATTTAATCTTCCCTTGACATCTTAATGATTATAAATTTACCTAATAGAGGTATAGTTCAAAGTAAAAGTTATCCTTTTTTTGCCAATGGAAAGGGGGTTTCAGTCAGGTTTGACTTAGGCCAGGCCAATTAGGGTTCGACTTTCATTTAGAAGGTCGAACTTTCAGAATGACTGCTTTCATTTACTAAATCTTTCTGTCATTTCACAGATATGTGTATTTAACAATGATTTCTCAAAATCTCTATTTCCTCCCATGTTTATTTGTTGGGAGAATTTACCTCGTCGACTTCTTCACACTTTAATTGAGGGGACAGGATTTAGATCGTTTTTCAAATAAAATGGTTTTGTCAGGTCTCCTTCAAAGGGAAGGATTTGTTCCAGGTTTATCACTTTCTTTTTTTCATTTATGGAGGACGTTGAAGATACCATGTTCTGGTGGTGGTTAAAACTGGAATGACCATCACTCTCGAAACTGGAAACTGCTGTTCCATAAGTTAAGTCGAGGAACATTGAAAAGCTTTAAAATAAGAAAATAACTATAAAACTGGCGTGATGGATTTTCAAAATGACGAGTTTTAACATAAGAGGTGTCAAGAATTCGTGAAAAGTGAACGATTTTTTGGATGAGGAATTATGAGGTTGTTGGAGAGGTACTGCTTGCTGGAAGATTCCATTCTAATTGAAGACAAATTTTGCCCTATTTGACATTTGTTTTAAAAAATAAAATAATATATTTTACCCAGAGATAAATTTCGTATAGAGCTATGTTTTTGAGAGAGGAAGTAAATAATGATGAGATATGATTAAGAAGCTTGTTAATAAAAAAAAATCTACAAGTAACAGTTACTGACATATTTTTTTAACTGAGTTAAACCAATACTCTGAATCCAAAATATTCAGAACTAAATTTGAAAAAGATCGTTGTTTCATTTCATAAAAATGAACATTTATTTATATTTACATGTGTGTGTGTGTTTGTTAGTGGATACGTGTGCGTGTTAAACCTCAGGAGTGTTATAAATTGATATAAATGAGACTGAGAGAAAAACTGATAAAAGTTACAGATAGGTCGAGAAAAAGAATCCCAGATATTGAACAGAGAGAGAGAGAGAGAGAGAGAGAGAGAGAGAGAGAGAGAGAGAGAGAGAGAGAGAGATTCCTCTTGAATTAAAATGGTCTTGAATTCTCCTTTAAAGAGAAAGAGAAAAAGAATGTTCCAGAACATCAGATATCGAAAGCAGTAGGGCTGAGTGAGAGGAGGAGGTTTAATAAATGGCCCGAGGTCTGGATAAGGCTCTTTAAAATTTTGGACACAAGTCGCTCGTAGCGTGAAAGCTGCGCGAGCATAATAGTGAAGCAGAGGCATTCAAGAGTTTAAAGTAGAAGAACATAATATTATAGAGCAAGACGAAAAGTCGGACTTAGGGAAGGGTTACGCACCAATAGTTGGGAATCGGACATGTCACCCTCAATCTGCATACGCCTTCAGAGGCAGTGGTGCTCTAAAATAGACTGGGCCAAGGATGGACGAAAGTCTGATCGTAGTGTTTCTTATTGACTGTTGAATAGACTTTCGATTTTACAAGGAAAAAAAATAATGCAATTATATTTTTTTAAAGAGATATATTTATAAACGGAAGTAAGAAGTAGTGATATACGATTGATTTTCTTGTATAAATCACGTTATTCACAAATAAAACGATTTCTTGAATTTTATTAATTTCTGACAGATTCGTTTTTAACTGGAATAATCACTTATTTCCAAACTCACCAGTTCTAAACATGAAATAGAATAATATTATAATTATTCATTATTTTTCAAGACCTACCTAGTAATTGCCATTTGATACCAATTATGGTCATTCAGTAACAGAAAATCATAATCAGTACGAATAATATGACACCTTGGAATCATTGATGAAAATTCAGTAAGTCATGCACGACACACACACACACACACAGTCCAGAGAGCCCAGAGAGAGAGAGATTATGAGAAAAGGAATTTGAAAAGAAATGAAACATGAAATATCAACAAGAGAAAGAGAAATAGTGCTAATTTTTACCAGAAAAATTAAAGTTCATCCTTTTCCAGAAGAAGAGAGAGAGAAAGAAGTAGAGAGAGAGAGAGTGCTGCTTGCCAGAAAAATTGCAAACAAATAGGCGTGTAAGCTGTCTCGTCCCGACTAATATTTGCATCATCGTGGCGCGTGCCAAAAGAGGCCGAGTTGTCCGAGACAAATGACTTTTCCGTGCGAGAAGGCACCAAGTCAGGTACGCAAACACCCTCATAGACGTCGTGACATTACAGCAGCTCCAGAAGCGTGGGCGCAGATTGCTCGTGTCTAACCGAGAGGAAGAGAAAAAGAGACGGGCGAAAATGGAATGAGTTTTCCTAAACATAAAGTCGTATACGTATATATGATTATAAATGATTATTTGCACTAAATTGATTAAAAGTTTATGACGTATCAATATGGAGTGAGTTTTTCTAAACAGAAATTTGCATCCTCCCATGTGTATTGATATTTGTGTGCACTAATTTGTTTGCAGGCATAAGGTTATGAATATTCAAGTTTATTACTTACCAATATGGAGTGAGTTTTCCTAACCAGATATTCGAATATGCCATGTATCAAAGTTTGTATGCAGTTATTTGAGATTGCATGCATAGCTTAAGAATATCCAATCTTATTACTTATCAGTCAGTGGTTATGTCTGCATCCACTACAGTGCAATATAACGCGTACATTAGAAAATGAAAAAATATTCATGGCAATAAATCAGTGTTTGGCGTGATAGTTTTACAAATCGAGGTGGAGTAAATTGACGAGCAAATGAAAACACTTTTGCGCAAAATCCTAGATTATAGAGAGTCAGTATGGACAGGGATGAAAAATCTTGAGCTACTATATCCTTATTTTCAGTAGACATATTCAGCCAGTTTTTTTAGATGTATTTTTTTACCGTAGGCGTCATAGTTTTAATGCAACTTGTTCAGGACGTTACGTAGGGAATAATACGATTATTTTAGATTTATATTTGCTATCAAAACCTACAACGTTTTCCGAAATGAACAACTATTTATTCCAGCTCTAAAGCTCGCCTAATAACCACCAAAACTTATAATTATCAATTTTTTTTATACAAATATCTATTAAACTGCATCTTACTACTTTAAATTTGCTCTTTTCCGTACAAGAAAGCATCATTCCACATTGGGTATTTTACAATTTTCATTTCTTGCCTGCTTCTCTCCTAAAGAATGAAAGAAACCGGAAGTACTTCTAAAGTCGATGGTTAATTTAGCCCCTCAATGTCTCAGAGCCTCAGGCTGAAAGGTCTCTTGTCTCCCTTCTTCAGGAAGCTATTCATCTGCGGCAGATCCTCCCTCTCTTTTTTATCTCACGACGCCCTTGCAAAATGTCGTTAGATTTCAAATATTAAATCAATATTTCCGGTAAACGTTTGCGTGGTTTTCTCTCTCTTCTCTGTTTACATAAACACACGCGCGCGCGCAAACACACACAATATATTTTAGTAACAGTTAAACATAGTCATAATCCATTAGGTCATCTGTTACACATAGGCAAATAAATATTAAAACCAGCACGTTTCATGTAGTAAATATTTAATAAACATTAAATTTTCATATTGCAATTATTCAAAAAACTACTACTATTACTACTATTATTAATTCTGTACTGCTTCTCATTTTTTTTTTATAGAATCAGTATTCCTTGACAAAATATTCTCCAGTTTCTAGCTCATCATAAGGTCGTCGTTTAAAGGAAAAAAATCACATAATAATGACTGTCCTGAAAGCTGATTTTTTTTTCCTTGAAAATAAATGTAAATACGTATTTTACTAAGAAGGAAGTTTGCATCGATTTTTAAATTGTAAATATGATTAGGAGTAAATTTAATATTTTTTTAAAGTTTCCCAGTTCAAAAACCAACTTACTATAAAATATTTATATCCAGTAACATCAAGAACGTTCAAAACTACATCATAGTTAGTAACACAACGATGAAAATATTAAAGGAAGACAGTAATGAGTATCCACTTCAGGTTTTTTCCTGAAAACAACTTTAAAAACAATTCAGCCTTCACAAAATCTCATTACGAAATCCTGCAAGCGTGAAAGGACACTTTCCATGGGTCTCAAATCAACAAGTCTTGTCTCCTTCAAAATTAGCTTTGGCCGTTTGTCCCAAAGGTCTCCATAAAACTGGAACTGTATAAATAATCTGGATCTGGAGAATCTTGAGCGAACGTCCAGGAACGTCCCATATCATAGTCCTTAAACACGATAAAAAACAAGTATTTTAGCTTTGCAGTAACCATGTCATCTGACCATTTTATGATGACGTGAGGAAGGTTTCACTTTCTCTCTCTCTCTCTCTCTCTCTCTCTTTCTCTCTCTCTCTCTCTCTCTCTTGTTTGAAATTAGTAATGAATGTGCAGACTGTCAGAGTTAAAAATCTACCTCAGTGGTCTGGCTAACTATTAATAATAATCATGGGAGGTAAAGAGAAGAGAGAGAGAGAGACAGACAGACAGACAGTTAAAGCGGTTCTTATGTGATGCATATTATAATCTCATGGTAAAACAAAGAATTAGTTTTTTGAGAGGTGTTTGCATTCTTCATTATTCTGGAACCCTCTTCCTTGAGATTTTCAAGAAAATGCACCGATTTTTTTTTGTGGCCTTTTCTTTCCTTGCATGATTTTACACTGTATATTCATAAAAGAAGAAATCCTTTGAGTTTCAACATATCACATTGATAAGGTCAAACTATAACACAGAGAAGCATTGAAGAATCTTTTTATTATATGAATACAATTGGATAAAATGTTAAAAATCAAATATAAAACATATTCTTTAATATTAGGTATGCAAAGATGACGACAGAATTCCCACCTCCAAACTGGTAACAATATCGGATAAAGGAGGGGGTTAATTCAAATGTTCCCTGATTGCTTTAGAAAAACAAAATAAAATTCCACAACAAAAGCATAACATCCGAAACTTGTATCAGTCTGTTCCAATGAGACTGTGAAGCCAGTGTAATGAAACAAGTGAGGAAACAGAAAGTCTGGGATTCGTGACATCGAAAGGAAGACAAATAAAACCAGGTATCTGGTCTAGAACATGAGGAACATTTAATTCCGAAAGTGTTCTTGAGTCGTGAAAGGGAGAAGAAGAGTCATATTATCATCTCTTCCTTTCAAGGCAGAAGAAGAAAAGGTTGGCTTTTGTCTCCCTTTGTTTTCCCGGAAAGGAGAAGGTTAACAGCTTATGAAAATCTAACTGAACTTTCAGCCTGGAGAAAGGGAGCATTTTGCGTCTAGGGAAAGGTCAAAGGGAAAAGAGAGAAGAGAGACAGACAGCCAGACAGTAGACAAAGCGACGTGAAAAAAAGGCATGCTGTTATATAGACATGAAAGGTGAAGTTTATATAGTTTCTTCAGTTGATAACGTTGTTCGAAAATTGAAACCATTGTCAGAGAGATGATGGGGCGAAATCCATTCACAAAATCAGCATTTAATGGCTTATAAAGAAACCATGGCTGATAGTGGATAGAACTAAATGGGGAACATGTAAGATCGGGTGACTGGAAACGTCTGTGACATGCAAAGTAAAAGAAAAGAGCTGGAAAGTTCTTTGACACTGAATGAAGAAAGATGCTGTGAGAACAGGAGTAAAGCAAATGACAACAAGTCGAAATGAAAGGGATGAGGGCTAAGCTAGGCACAGACTAATAAGTGAGGTTTATGAAGTTTGGTCCAAGGGAAGAGAAAAAGTTAATATAAAATGTCCAAAGTAGGACTTCGGAAAGACCAGACTGGGAAACAATCAGAAATTAGAGTTTACTCTAAGAGATGTGCAGCAAGTGTAAGCGGTGTGGGTATGGGGCTGATTTTAAGAAATATGAGAGACCTTGAACTCAAAATGGCAGTGAACTAACTGAGAGGAAGAAATGCTTTAGGTGAAACCTATCATGAAAAATAGGGAAGGCTGAGGAGAGATAGGGGATTCTGGTGAGGAGAAGAGGAGGAAACATTGAACAGGGAGAGTAAGATGCAATGCGATGCATAGCTGCCTCTGGAGAAATTGAACCGATTGAGATTATTCATAATCATTAGAAAAGGAAATAAACTTCATTTGCGTTGTTTTGCTGACTCGGAACGAGGATAATTTTCTTAGATATTCAGTTTTTTTACTAAATGCTTTTTAACTTAATTGCATAATTTGATTTGATGCTTCTCTTTTAAAAAAACTAGAAATGTTATGGGCACTATCGATGACGTAAAAACCTGGATTATTTAGATACCGAAGTCTCGAAGTATCAAAAATAAAAATTTTTTTGTATGTCAAATTTCCAAATACTTCCGTGATACCAAGCAAAAAAAAAAAAAAAAAAGAGAAAATACTGAGCATGTTGGCGTATTCAAATCAGCGTGTGACCTAAATATTCTAGTTTAATTTCGCTTTATCTTTCTGAGAATCTCCCCTCCTTTCAATCCGTGAAATTGAGAGGGGGGGGGTCAGCGGTCGAAAAATTGGAAAATAGAAGTCATGTCTTCTTCAGGGTCTGTCTGCTTTTACCAGATTTCAGGGGATTTTTCTCAAGATTTAGGTCAGGACCTGTGGTCAGTATTCCTCACGCCATTCATTTACTTACCCCTTCATATGTTCATGGTTCAGTATCTTATCTGTATATTCCTTAAAACTGAAGTAAAAATATTTAACGCAGGAATAGACTGCCATATATCCAAGAGGAGTGAAAATAAATTGAATTTTCTGTTCCTTCTGTTTCACAACCGGGTTAGTAACTTACTTTCAGTTATGAGCTACATTTCCCAGTCACATCGTAAATCTTCCTTTAAATGAAAAACAAACAAACACAATTTATGTTAAACACTAAAATGTCTTTTTCTTCAGGAACACAAGCGTCGATGCATGTTTCAAGGGTGCGCTGATTTTCACCGTGTATTCCATCGAGAGGCACAGCATTTAGTTGGAAAAGGTGAGTGCTTTAAAGTTGACGTTCCGCTTGTTATACGACATAATTAATAATGTTAAGTATTTTCTTGTTAAATCTCTACAGAATTAGTTAAGCATTAGTATTTTTTTTATGATAAACTACGGCATTAGGAAATTATCTTTTTTTTGTTATAGAAGATGCTCATAAATATAATAAAAAAGAAATAAAACCAAAAAGGTAAATAAAAGGCCAAGATGACATTCATCCCGGCCCATTTCCATCATCATATCCTCTCGTTCGCCCTTTATCGTCTCCCTCATCTTTGGAAATGACGGAAGGTTCCGGAGATCATAAATGTCAAAGTTCCCAAACAGACAAAACCGCCATTTCCATCACATTCTCTCAGAGCACTTCATTGGCGGCATCGTTTTTCTTTAAAATTTAGTTTTGTCAGATTTTTATTTATAAATTTATGCGTGTAAAATACGTGCCTTTAATCTAGTTATAAATCTATCTAGAGTATGCATATTTGCATATTTTACACAATTGACAACGCATTAAGTAACGGGTATTCAAGAAATGAGGAAAATTTCAACTTAAAATTTCCACCTAACAGGATTTGAGTAGTGTTTCCCTTCTCCAAATCGTCCTCTTGGACGTTCAAAACCGATAGGTGCTTAATGGTATCTCCTTAGTCCGTCCTATACACTTTTCAGTCGGAAAAACGTTGTGGCAGCTTATTTGAAGCTTTGTTGACTCGCCTCGCCCATGGGCCCTACCCTTGTCGCGTTTACGAACTATTGAGAGCCTATCGAGGTGATAAAGTCTTTGACGCATAACGGATGCAAAGTTTCACTTTTCAAGATAAAGCAAGATTTATTTTCCTGAAAACACGACTCAGGTGAAAATGCCTTGCATTATATTGATGAAAACGTGATATATTCGCCAAGATGTTTGCGTTGTCGTTGCAAAACTCAAAAGCATTTGTGCATTTTCTTGAAGCAAACACAACGGAATTAGAAACTTAGTGTTTTATTGAAGAAAATACAAGGTGATTAAAAAAAATATTTTGCAATCGAAGAAATCACGATAATTTGAGATGAAAGAATGAATAAAGATGAAAGAAAATAAATCAGAGGTAAGACTCACGTTCATATTGATCCGTTCACATCATCATAATCCTCCTGTTGTCTTTTTTTATTTTCATATTTGTGGAAATTCTGGAAAGATTGAGCGCATAAACTCAGAAGTCCTGTGAGGTAGTACCAAGGATTTCATTGGTCTCTTTTTCCTTGGCAGTTAGAATTTGATTCACTGTTGATTTTTATTTGATAATTTTTTAATCAAAACTTCGGGCATATTCATGCATTATAGGTGATGTGGTAAAATATGACATTATTTCTCTCTCTCTCTCTCTCTCTCTCTCTCTACACACACACACACACACACACACACATACATATATATATATATATATATATATATATATATATATATATATATATATATATATATATATATATATATATATATATATATATATATATATATATATGTGTGTGTGTGTGTGTGTGTGTATGTGTGTATATATATATATATATATATATATATATATATATATATATATATATATATATATATATGTGTGTGTGTGTGTGTGTGTGTGTGTGGTGTGTGTGTGTGTGTGTGTGTAATCACTTATAAAATGCCATTGGTTGAACAACTGTCTTTTTCAACATTACATAATTGTGATTTTGTTTGTTTGATTTTTGAGTATAAGATACTCGCATGTTACGTTGCAATAAGGGTAGTAATAGGTAAGCAGTAGTAGTAGTAGACTTTGAATTTGTAGTAGTAGTAGTAGTAGTAGTAGTAGTAGTAGTAGTAGTAGTATGAATGAAACAAAATTCATTCATTGATAGACTAACTAACCTGTCACATGAAATATTGAAGGGACTGATATCCCATCCTGAATGCATTTCGCAAAATCATGCAAAAATATGCAATTCAAAAATATCCAGTACAAATCACTGACATTGGTTATTGTATCCTGATGCGTGATATGATATTAATAATTACCATTCGCCTCTCAAACAGACTTGAATTCTATTTCATTTTCAAACGAATATGGAAACCATTACGAAATTACCAGCGTCCCTTGATGCGTGAGATGTACGAAAGTAAGATTTATCATCAAAAAAAAAAAACTAAAATATAAACATGAAAAGAATAGAATTGCATTTGTTTTTAAGTGAGATAAGTCCAGATACAGGTAAACCATGTCTGTAGTTAAACAAGCAAATTTTCAAAGATAAAGGGAAAATGTCCATATGGTAATTAATATTCCTCTACTTACACAAGTATTTACCCTCTCCTCAGACCAGAGAAGATACAGTACGTGGAGCCAGTGAGAAGGGGAACGGATCATTTAGTTTTTTTTTTTTTTTTTGGTGGGGGAGGCCTGGGGGTTGTGTGTTTGCAAGGGGGAGGGGCTGAGTGTAATCTTTTGTAACCTGTGATTAGAAATACAATGTACAGTAAATTAAAACATTTTTAGAAATTACTTACTTGCAAGCAACCTAATATCTATACAGAAGCATCAAATTGTAAATTTATAAAATAACTTTTCCGTGTTCATACTCTTCAAAGACAAGGGATAATTAGCATAAAATAATGATTCGTAAAATTATTTTTTGAATAGAATAAGAAATTCTTTACAATTTATGAGAAGCAAAGAAGGCAGCTATAAGCAAATATATCGTCCATACTACTGGACATCAAATCCTTTTGAAGTAAACAGCGATATTTGATATACATGTGCATTTACGCAAACGAATTGTTTTCAGTGTATTATTATTATTTTTTTTTCTGGGGGGTGGGGGCCGTCTATCACAATCATCTTATTGGACTGAGTGGTTTTTATAGTGTGGGGTTCCGGGTTGCATCCTGCCTCCTTAGGAGTCCACCACTTTTCTCACTATGTGCGCTGTTTCTAGTAGCACCCTTTTCTGCATGAGTCCTGAAGCTACGTAGGCATCTAGTTTTTCCAGGTTCCTTTTCAGGGATCTTGGGATCGTGCCTAGTGTTCCTATGATTGTGGGTACAATTTACACTGGCATATTCCATATCCTTCTTATTTCGATTTTCAGGTCTTGATACTTATCAATTTTTATCTTTCTTTCTCATCTACTCTGGTGTTCCATGGTGTTGCAACATCAATTAGTGATACTTTTGTCAATCAACGTCACGTCTGGTCTATTGCCACGTATCACTCTATCTGTTCTGATACCGTAGTCCCAGAGGGTCTTTGCCTGCTCGTTTTATATCACTCCTTCAGACTGGTGTTCGTGCCACTTATTACTGCAAGCTAACTGGTGTTTCTTGCACAATCTCCAGTGGAGGGCTTTTGCTACTGAATCATGCCTCTTTTTGTATTAGTTCTTTCATATTGCACTTCCTGCATGTGGGTGAGATGTTATTTCATTCTATTTTTCTTTGGACATATCTGGTTCTTAGGGCCTGATCTTGTGTTGCTGTTAGCGTTCCTTCTGTTTCCTTCTTGAGTTCTCCCCTCTGTAGCCATTGCCAGGTTTCATCGCTGGCCAGTTCTTTTGTCTGTCTCATGTACTGTCCGTGCTTTGGTTTGTTGTGCCATTCCTCTGCTCTGTTTTTCATTCTCCTGTCTCTGTATATTTCTGGGTCTTCGTCAACTTTCGTCAGTCCTCCTTCCCATGCACTCCTTAGCCACTCGTCTTCACTGGTTTTCAGATATGTATAGTCTGTCTGTATTTGCTCTTGGGTGTAGAGCTTTGTGTATTGTCATGTGTTTTCTAGTTTTCTGGTTTATGCTGCGGAGTGCAGCCTTCGTCCACTCCACTACTCCTGCTTTATGTCTCATTACTGGTACTGCCCATGTGTTTATGGCTTTCGTCATGTTTCCGGCATTGAGTTATTATTATTATTATTATTATTATTATTATTATTATTATTATTATTATTATTATTATTATAAAATCAATGTTCACGCCATTATCATTATTACCGGAGGTCAATTAACAAAAAAAAAAAAAAATACAATAAAGGAAAGACACGTTATCTGGCTTTGTAAATGAGTGCAACCTAAATTACATAAGCGCAAACAGAATCTCACTCGCGACATAACTCATAATGGAACTGAAATACCAGACACCAAGAAATCCACATTTTTGAGCGCCCAGGTCACTGCCATGTGACATTTTGTAATTCAGGCCTTCGCTTCAGATTTATCCTCAGCTGAGAGAAAATATGAACCGCAAATTCATGTCATGAAAATGTGGTTTTGCGAAATCGATTCACACGAGACATTACATTACTCCCTTGTGGGGGGTGGGGGGGGGCGGAGGTTAAATATTTTGGCCTGTTTCCTTAAAAATCTACAGTGCCTCTGTTGTCCTTAGCTGTAAGTTACGAATCTCGTGATCAGTCGATGGCAGTGAGTTACAGCCAGGACTTAAAAGGGCCTGGGGATAGCAGCCTAATCACAAAAAGGACTTGCTAATAGGCGGGAGCCTAACCTTCTTTAGAGCCAGTTCAACCAAGGGAAAATGAGTAATGAGTTGAGTGATATGTTTTTTTTTTTTTACCTTCCCATTTTGAGTGGGTGGCATGAGAAGGGCGGAGCCCTCCAGTGCTCAGCAAGTTTCTAGTGATGAAGTTGTTGGCCCAACGCCCAACCTTGACCATAGGTGAAAATAATACCAATTCACACCTGGGTTGACTGGTGGGCATTAGCCAAGGTTTCAGCCAATGGCTTTTTAAATCAATGAGACTGTACTTTATTTTTCATTATGTTTTACAGCTAGACTACAGAATATACTTGGGACATTCTTCCTAGATTCCCCAACTGAAGGATGATTTTGTAAGGAGCCTCTGCACCCTTGTGGAGCCACCCCCTTTTCCCCCTTTTAGGCGACAGACAAATCTTGCAACAAATCTTTAGTGCTGTGATTTTGTGTAAGTCTCCGCGTGTCTTTACTTGTGGTTGTGACTCTGTTCAGTTCATTAGAATATTAACAACGAAGAAACATCTAGTCTTTAAGATTGCCAATTATTCAAGTCACGTATTAAATACAGTTGTCATAACAAAAGTATGCCATCGTCAAAAACGCTAAAAACTACCTATTCAGTGTAAATTGGGTAACCTTTACGGTGTGCAAATGAGTCCGAATATTCAAAAAAATCATGATAATTATCTGAACATGAATAGTAACGTAATTCTTCATTGGATCCATTAAGATACTCTTATCTGACAAAAGAAAACAGAAGTAATTTTTCTGAAAAGAAAATTCTTTTGGTTTTCAAATGGTTTTCCCTCTCACATTAATAACTGGAATTCTGCCTTTAAAATTTCAATGCATCTGAGATCCAGTTTTTACACAGAGTCAGTATTATATGAAACGGATAACAAATAGGTAAAACCTACCTTGGAAGCAATACAGTTATTAAGGAATCTTTTTTTGAAATCGAGGAAGAGATTGGTGTTGTACACATCTTTTGTTTGTCAGAGATGAAAATTTAAGATATTATATGAGGACACTGTAAATAGTAGTTTTACCCCTTTTTTAAAATTAAAACCTTATAAGAACTTTTTATGTGAATTGCAGACTATCAAGCATAATATGCAAAGAAAGATAAGAATTTCGATCATAAATCTTATAGAGATAAATGAATACTTATTTTTAATATATATATATATATATATTATATATATATATATATATATATATATATATATATATATATATATATATATATATATATATATATATATATATATATATATATATATATATATGTATATATGTATGTGCATATATATATGTGTTTGTGTGTACATGATTATAAGAATAAAGAAAAATATGTGTGACAGAAGCCGAAAAATAAGATAAGTTAACAAAAAGTAATCAAAGAAGGGTCAGACGCAGTTAGAGGAAAGAACAAAAATAATAAACTCTTAAAGAAAATAGACAACGAACCCTTCACAATGGGGAGAGACTCAAGTTGTAATCAGGATTTAAGTGATTGGCAAGTGGAGGGTGAAGGGGAGGGGAGGGGAAGAGGAAAGGGGAGGGGAGAACGGGGAGGGAATGACACCCACACACATCACACACAGAAAGGCAGCCAAGGAAATTAATATAATAGTTTGGGTTTTATTTTCTCAAGCCCTTGTTGCATCTGTCCCCCTCCCCATTGGAAATAATTGATTCTATTAATTCGGTTATTGTTAAAAAAAAAAGGTATTTGTAAGTCATTAAGTGGAGTGGTTGCATTGCCAAGGGAAAACCTAAGGCATAAGTGGCGCGTTATAATCCTAAAAAACATACTCTCTTGCTTTTGTTGTAACCTCTCAACAGTCGTAAAAGCTGTATTGGTTTATATGCATAACAGAGAGAGAGAGAGAGGAGAGAGAGAGAGAGAGGATAAGATAAGAAACTATTATATCAAAATATTTTCAAAGCATGAGATAGAGCAGAGTTATTCCCTTGTTAAACATGCATCATGCCATTCAGACAGTAGCTGTAGAAAGTTCTTCGTGTCACTGATTAATATTCTACCGAAAGTGTTTCATTGTCAATCTAATTGAACAAGTTTCAGCTGAAATTCCCTCAGCCGAATAGCGCTGGACGGAGGTAACTCATACTTTAATAGTGATTAACTGGCAGGAGAAACTCATTAAAGTTATGCAATAACACACTTGATTCCATCAAAACTTTATTAATTAAATCGAAGTTTGTGGAAACATGATAGCTCCTCACCCAATCCTGAAGAAAAGTTCGGAAATCGACGATAAAATGGAAAGAATTTGAGCGCGAGGATTATTCAGGTCAGGAATTTTTGCACAAAAACTTCTACAAGAGCAAGATATATCAGTGTATTTTATTATTCAAAATTATAGTGAAATTCGCTTTACCTGACCGTTTATAAAAACATTTTAAAGCTTACCAAATTATTCTCGATCATTAAAGAGTAGAATATTTTCTAAGAGCTACGAAAAATTATGAATATTCTTGGGGATATGCACAAGGGACTACTTACATTATCCCAGATTTTAAACTCTAGGAATTTGCAGTTATTCACAGGAGTCAGGTCTGAACAGGCCACGAATTGCATTACCTAGAGAGAGAGAGAGAGAGAGAGAGAGAGAGAGAGAGAGAGAGAGAGAGAGAGAGAAAGCAACACATTTAAGAAAGAGAAAATGAGAGGAAGGGGAAGAGAGAATAAAAAAGAAAACGTGAATAGCAGCCACTCTGAGAAAGAGAGAGAGAGAGAGAGAGAGAGAGAGAGAGAGAGAGAGAGAGAGAGAGAGACTTAGCAGTTGGTTTCTAAATCTATCTCGAAGGCAATGCATCAGATATCGTAAGGCTCATTCACGATGAACGAACAAAAGAATGGAAAACCAATAACAATCTTATTAGGAACTAGCAAAAATTATGCTTATATGAGCGCAGTGATAGACACATTCGTAAATGGGGGACTGCATTGATCTTTACTTAATTCACAAGCACGTAAGTGCCACAGAGAAGAGAATCTGCTTTGAAAGCTGTTCTTTCTCTTGGAATAACACTTCGTACCATTTCATGATGAAGCATATCATGGATATATTGTGAAGAAATGAAACTAAAATATTTTTCTGTACGAATTCTAAGAGGATTTCATTCCCAAAACTATATTTTTACGAAGTAAATCGAGATATGCTCTGTAGTCAGTTTTTACAATTGAGAAATGTACGACAGGAAGCGAAATACTTATCGAAATAACGCGTCCTGAAATGAAAAATCCCCAGAGCGAGAAATGTAGTGCAGAATGTGATACAGTACTCAAAGGCGTAATCAGATTAACTTTCAGGTTTAGATTTGATAGCGTGCACGATAGCATATGTTTCGTAATATATTATTTTTTTTTATTTTTTGTTCTGACATGTATTTAAGGAACAAAGTAAAATGATACTGATTTAAAAAGAAAAACTTTAAACCATGTTACAGAACCTGTTTTCTACATGATCAACATGTCCCTTATATAACTATATAATAACACTATCTTTTAACTGTGCATGTGCATAACAAGAGTTTGCCGCGGATTCAGTATGGGAATTGTCTCGAGTAGAATATCCCATCATGAGGAATTTGGGACAATTCTTCCATGTCTTTTCAGTCTATTAGCCATGTTAAAATTAAATATAAAAACTGAGGATAACAGAAAGATAAACTTTAGAGATTTATATAAGGAAATGTATATGGCCATCTACGTAGAAACCTTCACTTTTAATTTTCATTTGTACCTCCGGTCAGAAAGACGCTCGCAACGGCATTGTTTTCCTATCAGTCATGTTAGGGAACATTTGGGCCAGGTTGTTCGCAATTGTGTGACAGATTCTCAACACCACAAGCCTTGGCATATTAGCCTCTTGACCAGTTGTAGAGACGATAACAAGCAACCTGTTTGTATCTTCTGGCACCTTAATATAAAAGTTTATATATATATATATATATATATATATATATATATATATATATATATATATATATATATATATATATATATATATATATATATATATATATATATATATATATATATATATATATATATATATATATATATATATATATATATATATATATATATATATATATATATATATATATATATATATATATATATATATATATATATATATATATATATATATATATATATATATATATATATATATATATATATATATATATATATATATATATATATGTATATATATAAAACTTTTTCATTTAGGTACAGGTTAAAGCTAAAGCATTGATTTTGAAGCGTCTAACAAATATGAATGAATACAAATCCTCAAGAACGACATAGATGCAGACAGGGAGATTTAGTGTTATTGTGAATCACACAAACTTAAACCCTTATCTGCTATCAAGGAGAAGCTATTTTTGTTGTATAGGACATCATGGAATGACAAGGGAAACAAAGCCAAAGAATTACCTTGCTACAATATTATGAAAGCTCACGTTACAAAAAGTTATTCAGTGTAATGATTATGGTTACGTCCCTGTGTGCCGTCTCTTTCCCTAGACACTGTTTCGTTACTGGGCATGCCCCTTTTGGGCATTTGTTAATAAGTCCAACTATCGAATTCACGCGACACTTTTCCGTAAGGTTTTCTGCAGTAACCCGAGAAAACTAATTCCTTACTGAGAGCAGAATCGCAGCATTCCTGTGGTCATCTTAGAAAAAAGAAAAATACACAAAAAAAGTGAAAAGTACTATATAACTAACAAATCACAAAACGTGTTATTCATATCAAAGAGTTTTGGCACAAATAATTCATTTCGAAAATTAGGTTTTTATTTGTAAACACATGAAGAATAATCAAAGGGAGAATAAAGATCTTACAGACTCAAGGCCCAATCAGAGCACTCAGTATGAACTGCGTGAGTATTTCTTCCCAGATAAAATCCCTGATGAAACACATCCAAGAGATATCACACTTCCCCGGTGCCGCCGGATCCCTCCTCCCCTCCCCGGAGGGACCTTAACCATTGACGGTAATGAAGGTTGTAATAAAGAAGACTAATAGTGTTATGGAAGCCCCTTGATGCAAGGAGCTGTTGGTATATGAATTAAACCAAAGGGTGTTGGCGCTCTACTCCTCTGCTACGGGCGTTTTGTTTTTCTCGGTTGTTAAATGCTCAGTCTTCTGGGAGATGTAATAACAACCGCTAAGCGTTGTTTAATCTGGTTGTCAAATGGCATATGATTAAAATGACTTTCTCTTTCTCGCAAGAATGGACATACTAAAGTCCTATGTATGATTGTATGGGAATATTATGTGGCAGCGATTTTTGTAATACATGGATGCCGTCTTCTCTCTCTCTCTCTCTCTCTCTCTCCCCCCCCCCCCGATTATATTGCGGTTAATGATGCCTTAGAAAGACGCTGATAAAAGACTACAAGATTTTGTGTCAATATTAAACGATGAATGAAAACCTTCAGTGGCAGCAAAAATGGGAAAGTATATAAATGATAACGAAGAAACTCAATTATAGTGATGACCACGAGACATGCTTATTATCTTGCTTTAATAGAGTGCCATATTTACCTTATTAATCAATATCTTATGCTTTGGTTATCTTGTATTGGAAACCGTTTGCAGACACGAGGCCATTATAGCCCTAGTCGTTACTATAATTTGGCATGTGATGCTATAGTGAAACTGTGCGCACCCCTCTAAACTTAAACACACCCCCAACTAAACCTAAATGCACCCTCACTAAGCCTAAACACACCCCCACTAAACCTAAATGCACCTCCACTAAACATAGTCACAGCCCCCACAAAACCTAAACACACCTCTCACCAAACAAATGCACCACCACTGTACCTAAACTCACCCCCACTAAACATAAACACACACCCCTCACTAAACCTAACTGCAACCCCTACTAAACCTAAACACACGCCCCCTGCTAAAGCTAAACACACCCCCACCAAATCTAAACACACTCTTATAATCTAAGTTCGGTCAAATGATGGCCACGTGCCAAATTTTGTCTAGATCGGTCCAGCGGTTCGGATTTCTATAGTGCACAATCATACCAACAGTCAATTACACACACACACACACACATATACATACATGTGTATACATGTATATATATATATATATATATATATATATATATATATATATATATATATATATATATATATATATATATATATATGCAAAAACCGTGTTTAAGCAACAAGGAAAAATTATACAGATAATTTTGAAAAGAGACGCTACTCACACGTGGTTATATAGGTCTATGTCCCTAGGCTGTTTTTTCGGATGTCTGCACACACACACACACACACACACACACACACACACAACACACACACATACACAGGTCTATCACCGAAAGAAAAGCATATGGTTACTGCAAGGCGAGTTGTTAGTCAAAAGATATTTTTTTCATGTTGGCCGTTTGTTACGAAGAGACAAAATGGCCATACCTTTACATCAGGTGAAATTTCAGCTCACTCTCACTGTACTTTTGCATCACAATTCCACTTCACTTCAGTCTTTCCAATCCGCTTCGCACACACACACACACACACACACACAAAGAGAGAGAGAGAGAGAGAGAGCGTTTCATTTTGAAGGTAAAAAGCTTTTATTTTTCTATTTTATGTCAGGAGTAGGTCTAACTTCAATATCTCGAGTTAGTATCTCCCGCTTTCACTCCATGGCCAACATTTCCCGGTGTTCGACTGACTGTGACTTCGTCTTCTGTTGTAGTCTACAGGCTGTAACACAAGGCGGTCCTTCATTCATTGATGTCATTCATATAAATATTTAAGCGTAAGTCAATCTATTCTTGGTTAGGCCTACTTGTACTTGAGACTTATGCAATGATAACTACTTATTTCAAGTTGATGTCAGAATCGACTGCATATGGACGCAGTGTTCGAATGGTGTTTTTCTTTTTTGAACCACCCTGTCATTCTAGCCTCGCATAGGCACCATACCCCCTGAAGTGGAGGCTAGCCTCGAATATACCACAGTGAGCCAAGAGCTGGTTTGAATTATTATAAAAATAAAAGCCTCACAAGAAGCCGTCATTTGTAGGGGTTCGTGCGAGGCTAGAAAGCAAATCTCACTAAGTTTAGTGAGCTTGAGAGATTTCTGTTTGTCTCCTTCAGTTCCAAATCCCTCGAGGACAGGCAATGGAAAGTCCTTTAAGGACTCTGTAGCTGATGTTATGAAATGAACCTTGTTGATTAATAATGGTCATCGGAAAAAATGTCAAAAGATGCTTAAAATTGTCGTTCATCTAAAAAAACTTTGAAAGTTTGATGATGGATAAAACTGACGTTAATATCATGACAGTTTCTGGACAGTGCTGCCAACGTGCACAATTCAGTCAGACTTCGAAAGACGAAAAAATAATTCTAAACTTCCTATGTTTCCACCCTCTTTCCTACTCTCTCTCTCTCTCTCTCTCTCTCTCTCTCTCTCTCTCTCTCTCTCTCTCTCAAACTCTCTCTACAATGAAAATGACAAACCAACACTAATTAAAGTATTAAAGAGAGAGAGAGAGAGAGAGAGAGAGAGAGAGAGAGAGAGAGAGAGAGAGAGAGAATTTGCAGAAAAGTCTAATCCACTACAAAGTTAAAAATGCTGTAACTGTAACATTTTAGGCCTATTGTCTTTAATTTGTTGAAAATATCTATTTACAATTGCAATCGTTAAAAAATCTTTAAATTTTGACATAAATTAATTGATATTTTATTTTAAAACCCTATTTAAACATATAGCCCAAGGACTTGAGACTTTGATATAGTCATCGAAGCTTACGTTCGAATTTACAGTTTGAACCAATGAAAGGTATTTTGGGAGGCCATAATCTTCATCATCTAAATCTATAAAATATCATGTAACAAATACACAAAAATACATGAAAAATGTAGTCCTACTGACCGCGTAGCCTAGGTTTCCAAAACAGCGGATAGAGAGAGAAGCATAAAATTGTCGAAATGGACAACTATGGACACTGTCACCTGTCCGGTATAATTCTGAAAGCGTAAGAAGATCGTATTTGCATTCAGCGCCAAGATATGCTCACCCCTATTTTATAAGATTGCTGCTCCCATATGAAAGTCACTAGGTGAACCAATCTTGCAGAATAAAGCCAGTCTCTACACCATAAAAATACAGCCAATCAGTCAACATATAAAATGGTCTGTCCAGCCAAGCATCATACGTGTCAAGATCTTCGTCTCTCTTAAACCAACCTCAGACACCTGTTATTATTCATTTGAACATAAATCCATATATCAGCAAGAATAACCTCCATGGTTAAACCTCACTGGTTTAAAGCAAACAGGATTCGTGAAACTTCATGCTTAGTAAGTTGTTTTTGAAGGTATAAAGAGATCTTTCGTTTTATATGCTGAATCAGGGGTTGGTCTTTTATCATTGTCGTTTTTTTTTTTTTTTTTTTGTGGTGTCTGGTTCCCAGTGCTCTAATGGCTTTGATTTCGTCTTTTGTATAGTCAGCAAACTATAACTCAAGGTGGTCTTTGCTCTAATACTTTATCGAAGTCATACGTAAAAACACTATATTGTAAGTCACTTGTACTGAAGACAAGTGCAATGAAAACAACTTATGTGAAGTTGAGGTCAGGAGCGAAGTTTTCACACAAACGCAGTGTTTGCATAGTTTGTTTTTTTTTTCTGAACCACCTGTCATTCGTCAGGGCTGTCAATATTAATACGTCTGATCAGGGCTACCAACTGCTCAAAATCAATCAGTAGCACCAACTGCTCCAAATCAGTCAAGGCTGCTAACTGCACCTGGAGTTGAGATCTCTATACCAGCACTACTTAGTTCGGTGATCTTCCACCAGGGCGCGCTGCAAAGTCTTGCAGCCATCTTTAAAGGTCTGGTAGCCAGCAAATTGAACAGGGGCTTAGTGCGGGTGCGATAGTGAATTTTTTTTATCGTTAATGTTTAATGAGTTAGCGTTTAGCGAATGTTTAGAGGTTAGTGAGTAAGTGTTTAGTGAGTGTTTATGAGTAAGAGTTTAGTGAATGTTTAGTTTAGGGTTTAGCAAATGTTTAGTTTATGGTTTAGTGAATGTTTAGTGTGTAAGTATCCGGTGAATGTTTAGTAAGTGCTTAAGGTTTAGTAAATGTTTTGTGAATGTTAGTGAATGTTTAGTGTGTAAGTATTCAGTGAATGTTTAGTGTGTAAATATTCAGTGAATGTTTAGTGAGTGTTTAGTGAATGTCTTGTGAACATTAGTGTTTAGTGAATGTTTAGTATGTAAGTATTCAGTGAATGTTTAGGGTTTAGTGAATGTTTAGTGTGTAAGTGTTTAGTGAGTGTTTAGGGTTTAGTGAAGATTTAGAGCATGTTCATGTTTAGTGAATGTTTAGTGTGTAAGTATTCAGTGAATGTTTAGTGAGAATTCAGTGAATGTTTAGTGAGTGTTGAGGGTTTAGTGAATGTTTTTGAATGTTAATGTTTAGTGAATGTTTAGTGTGTAAGCATTCAGTGAATGTTTAATGAATGTTTAGTGTTTAGTGAATGTTTAGTGAGTGTTTAGTGTTTAGTGAATGTTTAGTGTGTTAAACTTAGTGAATTTTAGTGAGGCGTTTGGCAGTGATAAATCTCAGGGGTGCCCTTTTGGTCTGGAAAAGTTTCCTGCTAGCTGATTGGTTGCAAGTATTTTGTCCGAATAGCATAATTGTTTTCAAATAATTACCAAATAAGTGAATTGAAACTTATTTTTAAATTTCTCCCTCAGATATATGTTTTGTCAATAAATCATGTTGAATAAAGAGTTGGGAGTATTGTGATGGTAAGTCTAAATTTAATAACAACACCCTCCGAAGTCAACGACAGGTAGGTTGTTCGGATGCACGCTGCATAATTTTTTACCTTTTTACATATTTTAACACCCATTGGGATAAATTTAAACATAGGAAAAACATGTTATTATAAACAGATGTTTGAATACCAGAATCTACTAAAAACATGGAATTAATAAAACTCGTGAAAAACTTTCTAAAGGGAGTAAAAGGAACATTGGCTTTAGATAAAATTTAGATAAAATTACCTAGATAGGTAGGCCTAGTTATTCATATGGTATACACATGCCAGCAAATGCTGATGGGCAAGAAAACTTTTCAGATACATATCATCTTTTATATGCTTTTGTGCTGAAGCCTTTTGTTATATCCTTATGATAAATATGAAGAGGCTATTTTTTCTTTTACATAATAATAATGTACTTCCCTTCCAACTTTATTTCTTGACACATTTCAAACTAGGCTAGCCTATGTCTATGTGCCTTACACCATTTTTTGACAATTGCAATAAAATTTGCTTAACTCTTTAAGGTAAGTAGTAAAGTAAACAGTACCTGATTTGATATTTAGGCTAGGTGTATGTAGGCCATGACTGAAATCCTGTAGAGAAAGTGTTTCTAATTTTGTCGTAAAGGTATAGATTCTATTAATAGCACTATTTTCGGTTTGAGGATACTGTAGTGTTCTATAAATTGCATAAAAATCACAATTAAACGAATTAAATTTCACCGAGTTACAACCATCCGATACCCTCCCTCTCATCTCCATCCCCGCCTCGGTATTTGACAGTATCGCCTATAGCCTACTAATCCTTAAAATGCATATGTGTATAGTACATTTTCTACTCAGCCACATATTCTTTTACTTCTCAAAATATCTGCAGAAACTCGTGTTAATTTATATGTGTCCTGAACAGAATGCAAAATAAGAAAAAATAAAAGTTTTCTTGTCTCGCACTGTCTGCTGTAACTTACATGAAAGAGTAAGTTTTTAAGGCCATGAAATATATTTTTATTAGTGTGCACCTACAAAAAGAAGCATAAAACTATTTAGTTGCAGATATAGCCATTAAAGTAATCTCAATAACATAACACTGATTTCAACACTTATATAAAAAAGGAAAAAGCTGCAATGGCATAAATCAGGAAAATGCTGCAATGATAATCAGCTGGTATAGTTTTTGCCACCGCCACAGGCTGTTCCTTTTTTACCTCCCCGGAAGTTTTACAATAGCGAGTTTTATTAATCCATGTTTTTAGTAGATCCTGGTATTCAAAGAAAGTTTATAATAACATGTTTTTCTTATGCTTAGTGTAATTTATCCCAACTGGTGTCAAAATATATGGAAAGTAAAAATTATGCAGCGTGCATCCAAAAACAAGCTCCTGTCGTTGACTTCAGCGGGTGGTGTTATTAAATTTAGGCTTACCATCACAATACTTTATAATCTCTTTATTCGTTAACATTATTTATTGACAAAACATATATATCTGAGGGAGAAATTTAGGTTGGTAAATAAGTTTCGATTTACACTACTTGGTAATCATTTGAAAACAATGACGCTATTCGGACAGAATACTTGCAACCAATCAGCTAACAGGAAACTTTTCCGAGCTAAAAGGGCACCCCTGAGAGAGTGCAAATGCACCTCGGTAAAAAAAAAAAAAGAGTTTAGTATTCATGAATTATCACCGAAGGGAAATTTTTAGTGATAAATGGATATACCGCTGGGTCTCGATCCTCGACACGGTACCTCCCAGCGACTCCATTCAACGGTCAAACTGTTCAGCCAACCACCGCCCCCCCACCCCACAAAAAAAAAAAAATTCATAATAATAGCTGAGTGTTAAAATGCGATTACCCTGCTCTATATACAGATTACAGATTGGATCAAAATAGAGAGAGAGAGAGAGAGAGAGAGAGAGAGAGAGAGAGAGAGAGAGAGAGAGAGAGAAGACTATACGAAGAGCATCAAAGCCTTTCAGGGGAATGTTTCCGATAAATGGATGAATAAGGGAAAGAGAATGTTTGGGACTTCCCCAGAAAGGAAACGATGGAGTAGTCTCCTGAAGGAGGGAAATTATTGTGCCTCGTGAGAGAACTGTTTCTTGGGCAACCCAATGAACTATACAGGACGCCTGAACAACATCTCTCATCATTAGTGCTAGGCTTTAACATTAGGGTAAGCACAATATGAACTATACCAATGTGTGTATATATATATATATATATATATATATATATATATATATATATATATATATATATATATATATATATATATATATATATATATATATATATATATATATATATATGTGATGTGTGTGTGTGTGTACATGTGTGTGTGAGTGGTGTGTAAATATATATATATATATATATATATATATATATATATATATATATATATATATATATATATATATATATATATATATATATATATATATATGACTTTTTAGCACATGTGTGTGATTCATATACAATCAGAAAGCTACAAATCCTTTAATAAAGCTCTATCGGAAATAATATATTTTATATATGTTAAAAGGGGAATTTTTAGTGATAATAAGTTCGCCGTCCCATGGGGTCGAACCAGCGAAGGACGAGAACTCAGGACTACAGTGGACGCATTAACCCAGTCGGCCACAAGAGAGGTAACATATATGAAAATATATTATTTCCGAGGTAGATTGAATTGGATATTAAAGGACGTTCATATTTATGAATATATATATATATATATATATATATATATATATATATATATATATATATATATATATATATATATATATATATATATATTAAAAGGTAATACAGCTGTAGGCTATGTGACTATATATACTCTAAAATACTGACCAAAACTCAAATGTATATGAATACTGGTGTCCCTCATGAAATTTGTTTTATAAACCATTGAATAAAATCGTTGAGCCTCATATGTATGCATACAAAATGGAATTAATAAAGCAATGGCATTTTCCTTTTATAAATGCTCGCATTCATGCTAATTCACTCATACATACATATATATATACACACAACACACACACACATTATGTATACACACACACACACATACACATATATATATATATATATATATATATATATATATATATATATATATATATATATATATATATATATATGTGTGTGTGTGTGTGTTTGTGTGTGTATGTATGTATCTTATGTGTGAATGAATGAGCATGAATATGAGCGTTTATATAAGGTAAAATGCCATTGCTTTGTTAATTCATTTTGTATGCATAGATATTAGGCTCAACGATTTTATTCAGTGGTTTATAAAGCAGATTTAATGAGAGACACCAGTAATTAAGTAATTTTAGTTCTGGTCAGTATTTTTAGAGTCTAGATTCCGAGACCATTTCTGGAAGCATGTACAAGAGACAAATTCTTTTCCTATGGAATCTTATTTCGCCTGAACTGAAGATTTCAACACTTCTCAAAACATGTTTTGGAAATTTGCCTTTTTCTCTTTTTTTTTTTATTCCAGTTGTTGGCTATAAAATAATTTTAGATCAGTGTAATTATTTACAAATATAGTTTGGTCATGATAATGTTAAAAATATTTTTGGAGGACTAACTAGCCATCTACATGGAAAGGCCAACAAGATTAAGTCTGCTCTCAGGAACTGGAACAACGAGATTGAACCTGATGAAACCATTCGGAAGGAAGAATTTCATATCCAAAAGAATGAGGATTTAGAGCAGGAGTTAAGAAAAGAGTGGTCTTGTGTTGAAGAGCTTCAAAAAATTCTTGTTGATGCTCAGGACAAGATAAGGAAAATGGAAAGCATAAAGAAGGACCCTTCTTTGAATAAAGACGTTTGAAGAAGAAAATTAAGAATGGAAGATGCCACTATTAAGAAAGAAAAGGATATCGAACAACTGAAGGACTTCCTCGCTCGCCATGAAACAAAAGAAAAGAACAAAGGAAAAATACTTGAATTGGAAAATGAAAAAAAATGTGAATGAGGTCTGCATCGCCGGACGATCTGTCAATCAACGGGACTTGGTGAAGGTCCATTGTCTCGGAGGAAAAATCAACGAAAGAGCTAAAAGGAAACCTGGGTTCGTTTGAGCCTCACGCCAAGAGTTAAAGTTCGCTCTGAAGAATTGGGAGGTCTCCAGGCCCGCTTCCTCAGCCTGGCGAAGAGGAAACAAACCAGGAAGGACAACCCCTTGAGGTTAAGCAGACTCTGAAGGTCGGACTGGCCTTCCCTTCAAGTGTCGTGCCCTCAAGAGAATGGCTGCCATCTTTTGGGTCCTTTTGGGCCTCATCTTCTGGAGTTTTGGGTGCCCTCTCCAGGCCCACATCCCCATTATGGCAGCCACCTGCCTTCCCTCGAATGAAGCCCAGAAGCCTCTGGGCAACGCCCCTTCCTTCAAGGCTGCCCTCAAGAGGATGGCGAGTCTTGGGCTTTTTGGGCCTCATCCTTGAAGTTCTTGGGCCCTCTCCAGGCCTGCTTCCCCAGCCTGGCAGGATACCTGCCTTCCTCCGAGGAAGCAGCCTCTGGGTTGGACCCTTCCCTTCAAGGCTGCCCTCAAGAGACTAACGAGCCCTGGGGCTTTTGGGCCTCATTCTTGAAGTTCTTGGGTCCTCTCCCAGGCCCGCTTCCCCAGCCTGGCAGGATACCTGCCTTCCTCCGAGGAAGCAGCCTCTGGGTCAGACCCTTTCCTTCAAAGCTGCCCTCAAAAGACTGGCAAGCCTTGGGGGCTTTTGGGGCCCATCCCTGAGGGACTTGGGCCCTCTCCAGGCCTGCTTCCCCAGCCTGGCAGGATACCTGCCTTCCTCCGAGGAAGCAGCCTCTGGGTTGGACCCTTCCCTTCAAGGCTGCCCTCAAGAGACTGGCGAGCCCTGAGGGCTTTTGGGCCTCATTCTTGAAGTTCTTGGGCCCTCTCCAGGCCCGCTTCCCCAGCCTGGCAGGATACCTGCCTTCCTCCGAGGAAGCAGCCTCTGGGTCAGACCCTTCCCTTCAAAGCTGCCCTCAAAAGACTGGCAAGCCTTGGGGGCTTTTGGGGCCCATCCTGAGGGACTTGGGCCCTCTCCAGGCCCGCTTCCCCAGCCTGGCAGGATACCTGCCTTCCTCCGAGGAAGCAGCCTCTGGGTCGGACCCTTCCCTCACCATACTCTTTGCTTTCTTTTACCCAGCTTTTCAAATATGACACTTGGTTTCTCTGAAGGCTTCCAGATGATTTGAAGCATCTTTGAGATTGTTCCTGGAGACTTTGGAGTTCGGAGCATGCGTGAATGGCATTTCTCTCGTTCTTCCAGGAGCTGGAGACTGAAGGATTCAAAATGTCTTCAAGGAAAATCTTGAGGGTTTTAGATCATTTTAACATTGCGTTAACCATTACTTAGAGTTCTTTTTCTGAAACATAAACAGTTTCTTTACTTTAAAGAGTCGTCTTCTATAATTAATGGGATTCCCTCTTACTGATATATATAGATATCTCCGACGATAAGAATGACTTTTGGGTATTATTGAAGACGTCTTCACGACTCCAGGATCCTTTAAAGCAGTCTTCAGCTCCTGAAGCATTCCTGTAGAGTCCAGTTTCAAAGGCTTCAGAGCTGGAAGATCGTTTTGAAGCCTTCAGAAGCCCCAGAAGCCTCCAGAATTCATCTCCAAGAACATGGGCTTATTCATCTCCAAAAACGTGGGCTTCCCAAAGAAATCTTTGCAGCCATTCGTCTCTGATTTCTTCTCCATAAAACCTGTTCTTTAGTATTGTGCAAGAAATCCAAAGGCTACAGAGCCAGGAAATTGTCTTGAAACCTTTGGAAGCCCCAGAAGCCTCCGGAATTCCCAGATTCTCTACTGTCATCCCGGGGATGACAAGCATGATCTGACACGATCCACTTGGAACATAGAGGGTATATACCTGGAGTTGCAATCTCTATACCAGTATTATGTAGTTCGGTGGTTTTCCACCAGTGTGGTGTTGCAAAGACTTGCTGCCATCTTTTTAGGTCTGGTAAACCGGCAAATTGAACTGGGCTTAGTGCAATCGTGAATTTTTGTTATCTTTAATGTTTCATGAGTAAGTGTTTAGCGAATGTTTACATTTAGTGAGTAAGTGTTTAGTGAATGTTTATGAGTAAGTGTTTAGTGAATTTTGAGTTTACAGTTTAGTGAATGTTTTAAGAATGTTTAGTGAATATTTAGTGTGTAAGTATTTAGTGAATTTTTAGTTTAGGGTTTAATGAATGTTTTGTGAATGTTTGTGAATGTTTGTTTGTGTAATGTTTCAGTGAATGTTTAGTGAATGTTTAGGGTTTAGTGAATGTTTAGTGTGTCAGTATTCAATGAATGTTTAGGGTTTAGTGAAGGTTTGTGAATGTTAGTGTTTAGTGAATGTTTCAGTGTAATGTTTAGTGAGTGTTTAGTGTTTAGTAAATGTTTTGTGAATGTAAGTGTTTAGTGAGTGTTTAGTGTTTAAGTAGGTTTAGTGAATGTTTAGTGTTTAGTGTTTAGGGTTTACTGAATGTTTAGTGAGTGTTTAGTGTTTAGTGAATGTTTAATGTGTGAGTACTCACTGGATGTTTAGTGAGTGTTTATGGTTTATTGAATGTTAATGTTTAGTGAGTGTTTATGGTTTAGTGAATGTTTAGTGAATTTCTTGTGAAAATTAGTGTTTAGTGAATGTTTAGTTTGTAAGTGTTTAGTGAGTGTTTAATGAGTGATAAGTGAATGTTCATTGACTGTTTAGTGTTTAATGAGTGTTTTGGGATTTAATGAGCATTTAAGGTTTATTGAATATTTAGTGTTTAATGAGTGTTTAGGGGTTTATTACTTAGTGAATGTTTAGTGTATAGTGAGTACTTAGTGAATGTTTAGTGTATAGTAAGTGCTTAGTTTTTAATGAATGTTTAGGATTAAGTGAGTGTTTACTGAGTGTTTGGGGTACAGTGAGTATTTAGTGAGTGTTTAGTGAGCGTTTAGTATATAGTGAGTGTTCAGTGAGTGTTGAGTGAAGTGTTTTGAGTGTGTTTAGTAAGTTTTGAGTATGAGTGTATAGTAAGTGTGTTTGTTTAGTGAGTGTATAGTAAGTGTGAGTGTTTAGTGAGTGTAAGTGTATTGTGAATGTTAGTGTTTAGTGATTGTACATTATTGTTTAGTTAGTTTGTTTACTAAACATTGTAGATGGAAGAGAAAGTCCCACAATTTGGAGTGCTTAGGCCAACTTGTTTTTGGAACCATTTTCCTAAACATTGGGTCAAGTTATAATAATAATAATAGTAATAATGATAAAAATAATAATAATAATAAAAAATAATAACAGTAATAAAATATAGTTCTATGATCAGGACTGAGACCTTTCAATATGGCCTTCCGAGGTCACACGCTCGGCAGGGAGAACGCCACTCCAGCGATTGACGCTCTATGCCACCAACATAAGTGTTGTGATAAGGCTCCCAGCACATGCTTTTCAATGTATATATATATATATATATATATATATATATATATATATATATATATATATATATATATATATATATATATATATATATATATATATATATATATATATATATATATATATATATATATATATATATATATATATATATATATATATATATATATATATATATATATATATATATAGATAGATAGATAGATACATACATAGATACATACATAGACAAAACCTCAGGGTTTAATTCAACATCTGATGTTTCAGAATAAAAAGGTAAATTTTTGTGCATAAATAGTCATAAGTGAAAACAAGTTTCTGTAAGCTGCCTGTTTCTGTGTGACTAATTACAGGTGGATTCAGTTTGTTTATGTCTGGACGCCTGAGGATGCACAGTGGGATAGCTGGTTATATCTGCCAGGTAGCTTTATATTTGGGCATCTCTTTACAGAGGGCTGCATGTTCCAACGTCTCTGTTTACAGGTCACTGCATGTTTGAACATGTCTGTTTACAAGTGGCAGCATGGTTGGGCATGTCTGCTGACAGGTGACTGCATGTTTTGGCATGCCTTTTTACAGGTGATTGCATGTTTGGACATGTCTGCTTAGAGATGATTGCTTGTTTGGCCATGTCTGTTGACAGGAGGCTGCATGTTTAGTCATATTTGGTCACAGTTAGCTTCATGTTTGGGCATGTCTGCTTACAGGTGGCTGCATGTTTGTGCATGTCTTCCTACAGCCAGGTGCATGTTTGGGCATGTCTGTTTGCTGGTGGTTTCTTGTTTGAGCATGTCTGTTCATATGTTAGGGTATATCTGCATACAAGTGTCTGAATGTTTGGAAATATTTGGTTACATGTGTATGCCTGTTTACAGGTGGCTGATGTTTGGGTATGTTTTGTTACAGGTGGCTGCATGTTTGGGCACATCTGGTTACTGGTGGCTGCATGTTTGGTCATGTTAGATTACAGGTGACTGCATATTTGCACATGTCTAGTTACAGGTGGCTGTGTGTTTGAGCAGGTCTGTTTACTGATTGTTGCTTGTTTGAGCATGTTTGTTCATGTGTGGGTGCATGTTTGGACATGTCTGCATACAAGTGTCTGCATGTTTGGAAATGTTTGGTTACAGGTGGGTGTACCTCTGCTTACAGGTGGCTGCATGTTGGGCATGTCTACTTACAGGAGGGTACACGTTTGGATATGTCTTCTTACAGACAGGCACATGTTTGGTTACAGTTGGCTGCATGTTTGGTATTGTCTGCATGCAGGTAGCTGCATGTTTTGGCATGTCTGAGCATGTCTGGTCATGGGTAGATGCAAGGTAGATGCATGTTTGGGCATGTCTGGTTACAGGTAGATGCATGTTTGGGCATGTCAGGTAATAGGTGACTGCATGTTTGGGCATGTCAGGTTACAGGTGACTGCATGCTTGGGCATGTTTGATTGCAGGCAGATACATGTCTGGGCATGTCAGGTTACAGGTGACTGCATTTTGGGAATGAGTGCTTACAGATAGCTGCATGTTTGGTTGCAGGTGCTGCACGTTTGGGCACGTCTGACTGATTACGGGTGGATGCATGGTTTTGTATGTCTGGTTTTTGCATGTTTGGGCATGTCATGTTACAGGTGGCAGCATGTTTGGGCATGTCTACTTAGACGTGACAGCATGTTCTTGCATGTCTGGCTACAGGTACATGTTTGGGCATGTCTGCTTAAATTGGCTTCATGTTTGGGCATGCCTGGTAACCGGTGGCTCTAGATT
This sequence comes from Macrobrachium rosenbergii, assembly GCF_040412425.1. NCBI lineage: Eukaryota > Metazoa > Arthropoda > Malacostraca > Decapoda > Palaemonidae > Macrobrachium > Macrobrachium rosenbergii. The sequence continues at coordinate 1,353,072 of NC_089749.1, read as the reverse complement.
TGGGTATTTTTTTATTACAAATGCCCGTATGTTTGGACATGTCTGGTTGTATGTGGCTGCATGTTTGGGTATTTCTTGTTATATGTGGCTGCATGGTTGGGTACGTTTGGATTCATGAGGCTGAAATTTGGAGATGTCTAGTCGTATGTTTGAACATTTCTTGTTCAGGTGACTGCATGTTGGGCTTCTAGTTACAAGTGCATCAATGTTTGGGCATGTCTGGTTATAGGTGGCTCCATGTTTGGGTAATTCTGTTATCAGGATATCACTGTATGAAAAACTTTATGTAAAAATATTTATTTTACATAAATAGAACATAAGTGGGTAGAGTTCGGTATATCTAATGTTATCAGATTATCATTTGTTCAAAGATCTCTCTGTGAAAGGAATGCTATTTTCAGTTAGCAGATAAACTATAATTATCGAAAATATATAATTTATAACTTTAACCTAAATACAGTTCACTTCACTGAAGGGTGAAATCACTGAAGGTATGAGGTTTGGATGGCACGCCTGCAACGCCGAATGTTGAATAGACCACTTACGTGCACGATAACTTCGAAAACTTCCATACGCCAAATTCCTTTTGAATATCATCAAAGCCATCATATTGATATAGATATCTTTTACAAATATGAATGCGAATTCAGATATATCAGATCAGGAACTTGAGAATATTGTATTTACAAATGAATGGTTTGATGGGAGTCGCGTAGACCTAGAGTGAATGGTGACAGGTAACATGTGTGAGCGGAGTTATCCGTGCTTTTGGGGTTACACTAATTATCAGGATGTGAACAGCATTCACGAACGGAAACTGGCCCGAGAAACCACTTTTTTTTAATATGTGGGGTAATCATAAAGTACTGTTGTTTTCCTCTAATTATGTTCGAAAAAATCTATTGATTTATCTTTTGATGTTGCTATTTAATTATATTCGAAAGCATTTATTGAGGTTTAATTATTTAATTTTTCACCTATATGAAATTTTTTTTCATTTCACGTTTCCTATTTGACTTCTTGCTCACTGTCAGCATTGTGATCCAGCCTTTACTGATGTTAATTTATATCGAAATGCATAATGAGTGAATAATTTAGTCCTCAGTCATAAGGGCTCAGAATTGGACCAATTGGACTATTTTAGGAGACCATTCAGCACTGTAATGATCAATTATATATTTGCACAACGACTGTAAAACAATACATTATTGATTATGAAAATTTGATATTACATAAATACTTATAAACAAAATCATATTGCATATTATAGGATCATTAGGTCTAGACAAACATTTATAGGTTAATATGCAATATAATTTTATATTTCGGCTATGACAAATATACAAAATGTGATAAATAATTTTGTTTTTAACACTGTTTATGCAAAACATATAAGCCTACAATTTTGAGCGCTAAAATAAAATCTTCAGACCCCAAAAATGGAGTAGGCCGAGTCACAATAACAAATTAATAGCATTGTTCTTTAAAAAATAAGGAATAAAAGAACGATAATAAATTTAATATCCTTTAAATGGAATGCTATTTAGCTCGTCTACTACGATACTAATTACCTGCTAATATCCATTAGCTAGTGAGTCGTTCATTTATTTTAGATAAGGCCAGCCTTGTGTTGGCACGGGCTCCTGTTCTATTGCAGCCCACAATCAGGGGCCTGAGAAGCTGGGTGAAGGAATGACCTTTAAACCACACGATATATCATCTGTGCATCTCTCTCCCTCTCTCTCTCTCTCTCTCTCTCTCTCTCTCTCTCTCTCTCTCTCAAGGTCAGTGGCAATCATCCTTCCACTTCCGTGGGATGCCAGAAATAGAAAATGAAATTCCTGTTGCTCTGTGTAGCGAAAGTAAGTGAATGTCTAGGGCGTGGAGTTGGCAATCTCATATCCTGAGCTGATATTGCAAAGATTGTAATATAATCTATTTCATTCTACACCCCCTCAAGAGACTCATCATAAGTACATTAAGTCCAGTTCAGGACAATTATGTGGGATACTTCGCGGATTATTTAAGTATTAAAACAACAGTGAGAATTGCTAGGTTCAATATTTCATGCCTGGATTTTTATTCATAAAAAATTAACCATAGTAAATTTTCAGGCTCATTTAAAATTATTATCCTTTCTAATCATTTCATTTTTAATTAATTTTCATAAAAATTTATAAAATGAAAAAGCGAAAGATAGAGGCAACATATATTTTCTAAGTAAAAAGCACGTGAAATATATACAAGCTTATCTTGGCGAAATAATTATTAATTTTTAATTTCAAGGTTCGCATCGGTTTTATTTGCTGAAGGAATCATCCACTAATGCAATGATATATATACTTCCAAAAGATAAAATTAATTTGTTCTTCCAAAGCAAAAAAAAAAAAAAACTCTCAAAGGACAACTCTTCCACTGGCAACGAGGAGACAATCACATCTATGGTGAGTCAACCAGACTCACCCGACTTTCTTTACACACCCTGAGAGAGGAGAGAGCATGCTCTCTACAGCACGTTTATCTCTCTCTCTCTCTCTCTCTCTCTCTCTCTCTCTCTCTATTTATGACACACACACACACACACATATATATATTGAAATCATCAACACACAATCACGTGTGGAACAGAAATAAATTTCTGACTCACGTCGGGATCGAACCCAGGTCTCTCAGGTGGAATGTCCAGGGCGTTATCCACTGGGCCATACAAGTCTAAAAAAGTTGGAACCTGAGCTGCAACTGCAAAGGAATTACCTGGGCAAGCTAACTGCTTGCATACCACGAGTTTTCCCCAACTTCCAGACTCAGCAATGACCCAATAGACAACATTTAGGCGAATTATCCCTTCTGAGTGAATAAGATCAGAAATCATCAACACACAATCACGTGTGGAACAGAAATAAATTTCTAGGTTCATTATTTTATCCATTGATTTTTCATTCATCAAAAATTAACAATAATAAATTTACAGGCTCATTTAAAATTATTACCCTTTCTAATCATTTCATTTTTAATTCATTTTCATCAAGACTGACAACGCAAATTTCGATTCAATTTATATTGTTAAGTAAAAAGCATGTGAAATAACACACAAGCTTTTTCACGTGTGGAAATTATTTATTTCTGATTTCAAGTCTTCGCATCGGTTTTATTTGCTGAAGGACTCATCCACCAATGTAATGATATATACTTCCAAAAGATAAAATTAATTTATTCTCCCAAAGCAAAAAAGAAAGGTAAAAGAAAAAATTCTCAAAGGACAACGCTTTAGACTGTCATGGCCCAGTGGAGAACGTCCCTCTTCCACCTGAGATGCTGAGTCATCCCGACCAGAGTCAGAAATTTATTTCTGTTCCACAAGAAATGAGACTTATTCACTCAGAGGGATTTCGAATGAAATTTGTCTACACCCTGAGAGTTGGGGAAAAGTATGCAAGCAGTTAGTTCCCAGGTAACACTTTTATCTCTCTTTCTCTCAGGTTCCAACTCTTTAGACTTGTATGGCCCAGTGGATCACGTTTTTGCTTTCCACCTGAGAGACCTGTTTTTTGATATATGATGAGTCAGAAATTTATATATATATATATATATATATATATATATATATATATATATATATATATATATATATATATATATATATATATATATATATATATGAATAAAAATTCCTTACTGGATTGCTCTAGCCTGATGTACTGGCGATCTCCGAGGTTTGAGTATGGAAGAGCGAGCAAATGATACAATATATATATATATATATATATATATATATATATATATATATATATATATATATATATATATATATATATATATATATATATATATGGATTATATATATATATATATATATATATATATATATATATATATATATATATATATATATATATATATAATATTGCAATTAGATAATTAATTAGACAAAAAATTACAAAATAACAAGTATGAATCTAATGAATGCAAATAACAGCAGATGACATTGTTAAATGGTAGTGTTAGGAATACAGGTTACAAAGTTTTAATGAATAACTCAGACAATTTTCACATGATATACGAGATTAGACAATGCTGAAGTCCTTGTAAATAAGATAAGTAGCCGTTTACAACCACTTTTCAAAAACAAATTTACAAAGGTCAAAACACCATAAGCATAACAATATGACTGACTTAGGCTACACATCATACAATTATGTAAATGATGGCACCATGGGAAATAAACAAGTAATTACCCTGTATCCGGTACAAATCGTTAATAACCACAATGAACAGCAACCGTCATAACCTGTGGTTATAGCATTGTAATATTACATTTTGATACAGAAGACTTTACAAGGGCTTGCACTTCATCATACAGTGCATGGGAAAGAATACACAGACGCCCTTCTTGCATATAAGCGGAACTGCATACTTGCTCAGAGACACGTGGAAATTTACCCAAAATAAGAGGTTGACCTCCTGAAATGTGCCCTCAGATCCTGGACCAAGACTCTTGAGTCAGACACTGAAACGGAACAAAAAAAAAAAAAAACATTACACCACCACTTGTTAACTAATGAACATACGTTATCATAAAAAGTGCAGTAACGTGAAGCAAAGATTTAAACAATATTTAAATTTCATTGCAATATATATAAAGACGCTTCTCCTTCAATATACGAGTATTTAGTAACATAATTAAAAAAAATAATCTGGGGTAACCAAATGCTACTTCTTTTTACAATAGGAAAAGAACTATAATTATAACAGTATAATCGTTGACAAGCCTGGATGAACTTTAACCACAGGCGTAAGGTAATATGCTAATAACAATATTAAGTTGTTATATTTATACTAAATTGATGCGCATACATACCGTACTATTGACGTATGTGGGATATAATAACCCGATTGGTTAAAAATACGCCTCTTAAATTCGATGAATGATAAATACAATTGGCATCTAATGTCAGTTGACTTTTACTATCGCAATTTGATTCAAACTTGTTCAGTAGTGCAAGCAACGTTGACCTAAGCCATCATATCAAGAGCGTTTGTGGCCTTTCACATTTCAGTACATTTGTTTAACAGCAAAGCAAATTCAATTGAAAACTAATTTGAAATTGATCTCACAGTTTCATTTGTTTGAAAGCGTCGCTGTCCGACGGAAATCATCGGAGCTAAATGATATTTCTAAAACACGTGGAATTAGCTTCGCGTGAATAATACCTGTCACACATTTTGATATCACTTTTGAAATTTTCCTGACTGCTTTTCCGAGTGCTTTTTGACTTTAATCTAATGAGATTTCTTTTCATGCTTGCGTATATGGTGTGATTATGTACTCGAGGCATTCTTATTTTTGGCGAGTTTCAAGCATCAGAAAATCATAAAGGTTAGAGTTCACACAAAGCCTTGATAACGCATTGCTTTTTTTCACACATTATCGAGAAGATGTAACGATTACAGAGAATAAATCTAAGAGTATTATTGGAGAATAGTTCACTCTGGCAAATAAGATCTGCGTTAAGAGTATATAGCATCTGTATCCAAATATGATAGAGGATGTGACGAAGTAAAACGTTTATAAATTTTTGTTATATTCATCGAAATAAGATTCGAAATATGCACACCAAATTTATAAATTTTGAACAAGAATATAAGGATTAAAGAAAAAAATGATTAGTTACCCAGAATTTTAACTATTGATATGAAAACTGTTACACTATGTAAGCAAATTAAAAATAAAATAATTTGAATATGTATACACACACAAAACACACACACACACACACACACACACACACACACACACACATATATATATATATATATATATATATATATATATATATATATATATATATGTGTGTGTGTGTGTGTGTGTGTGTGTGTGCATGTGTGTGTGTGTGGGGGTATTTGGTATTTGTGTGTATGCGTGCTTGGAAGCAGAACTAGCGGTACAGAGAGACAGAAAAAGAAGAGAAAGAATCACAATTTACCAACAATTTGATTTATCTCTTTGATCTGCCTAGATTTAAATATTCGATGAAATGAATAAGAAAAAATCCGAAGTATTTTTTGGGGGAGGAGGTTTCGTTTTAATTTCATTTGCTTTGAAGCTTTTGCGGGAAAAATACAAAAAGCGTTCTTTTTGTATCTTTTGGTGTCTCGTCATAAAAGGTTAGTAATTCAGTAATTCCAGTTGTGATTATGGCTTTATGAAAAAAAAACATATTACAAACACACGTAGCATTCCGGTTACCAAAGTCCTGTTTTAGGAATTAGGACAAAGTCTGCATATATTTTAAAACTGGTTTATGAATATATAGAATCGGAACCTTGAAATTTACATATATAGTGATAATTTTCACCATGGATATTGGTACAAAATTTGCAGATGTTTTAAAACTGCTTTTATCGATACATGAAAATAATATATTCCATATAAAGTATTAAAAAAGCATTAGGAAATTATACTAATTCTGCAGATATTTTAAAACTGTTTTTATTGACATATAGAATATAATTATTTATATATATATACTGTATATATATATGTGTGTGTATATATATATATATATATATATATATATATATATATATATATATATATATACATATATATATATATATATATATATATATATATATATATATATATATATATATATATATATATATATATATTTATATGTATATTATTAACATTTAACTTGAAAGTTTGTATGAAACTGCAGGTATTATGAAACTGTGTTTCATTAATATATTAAATATAATTTACACATAAAGTATTACTTTTCGGTTTAGGAGCTAGTCCAAATACGACAGATATTTTAAAACCATCTTTGTTGATATTTCCATGTACAGTATTTTTTGACTTTTCAACTGCAATAATATTGAGCTGTTATTTTTAAACCTCTCACATCTAAATAATGAAATGGTTTTGTTCTTCATCACTGAAGTCTCCCAGATCCATTTAGATGTGGAAGGTCTCAGATTATCTCAGTGTGTCTAGGTCACTTTAAGTGGAGAGGAATAATGAAATGCTATACAGAGACGGTTTGAAAATGAAGTCGGGAGAGAGAGGAAGAGAGAGAGAATGTTGGACAGACTGATACATTGTTGCAATCTCCTACAACAATGAGTTGTAGACAGCTTTAGCGAGCTATAAATAACTAAATCAATCCATTTCGGCCTTAGAATCGTATAGTATAGAAGTGCAAATGTAGAATTTGTGTTGGGAATTCAATTTATTCTCTTCCATAATTGATGATTGTCTCCTTTCAGACAAACTCTCTCTCTCTCTCTCTCTCTCTCTCTCTCTCTCTCTCTCTCTCTCTCTCTCTCTCTCTCTCTCTGTCGTGCGAGTCACTTGAAGTAAAAATGGAAAAACAAAACACTTCATGGAAGATCACTCGGAAAATAAAAGAAATATGCATTTATTGAAATACAGACAAACAATTTCATCGGCAACGAAAAACATCAAAAGCAAAGCCAGAGACGATTTCCTTCCTCTCCACTTGATTGTTTCAACTTGACATAAGAGAGCACACTCGAGACATGAATAATTCCACTCTCCACTTGGGACTCTGAAACAAAACATGGGTTTTTTCCATCTAGTTCTAATGTGTTGCACAAGCACCATCTGCACTGCAAAGGAATATTGAATGCTACAAACTCAGGGTAATTAAAACCAAACAAAATGGAGCGGAAGTTTGATATCCAGTTGTTAATTTTTCTTAACTAATCTCTCCCTGTGCCAATTTATTCCTATGCGGAAATATATTCCCATAAGCCAACAGATCCATAGCACGGGTCCAACAAGCGTCAGTGAACAGTCTGATAATAAGCTGACTGATTTTCAGGTGTTGTAGTAAACACAGGGCTGAGGGATATTGCTCTTCACTAAGGTCATTTTTTATTCCTTTGTTAATGATGGAAAATTATTTGTCAAGAGATCCTCTTTCTGCATTAAAAACGCACTTTGCAGATCAAAATCCTTCCCTGGTACATTTATTTATTTATTGATATACTCTTTTACGATCATTCGTCTTTTGCATAATTTTCACGGCGTTTTAGTATAGGAATAAATTCTTTGATATATTCCTTATAGTTTAGGAATAATACAGCGATGTTGCCAATCTTCACCCCTAAAATTTGAACATTTTCTAAGTTGCTGCAATGTCACTTTTCAGTTTTCATTTACATATCTCGAATAAATTAATACATTTGTCGTTCCGAGATATTGCCCATAATTATAACGATTCGAAAATGTTGAATGGCATGGAACTTCATTCATTCATTGTGAATTTCCATGGACGTTTTTGCAGTAGGAAGAGAAGTGTCAACAAAAAATATCTTCCCTGATTAATTAACTGACTTTCGACCGACTTGAATCATTTGCAATTGTAATTACGCAGTAATTTAAATTTGTAACCTGTGTCATTCATCAGGTTGTTACGAGTAGTCAAATTTGAGTTGCATTCTTGAGGCTTCATAATTCAAATCCTGCGAGAAAAGCCGTGACATTTCAAGAGTCGTATTTTTTGTCTTAGAATGACTGACGTCTGATTAGAGAAGGAGAGAGAGAACTGTCAATATATTACCTGGCAATTTAGCATAGGAATAAAATAGTTAAGTACTTATTGTCTTTTGGTTTATTCATTGGAGTTCAAATAACTTTTTCAAAATGCCAAATGTACTTTCACCGTTTGAGAAATTGTTGGGGAATTTGTGGATAAAATAGACAGGATTTTTGATGAAAACAACATAAGAGAAAGAATTATGTACAATAAAATATGAAACGATACCAAAAATAAAAAAAAGAAGAGAGAATAAAAATGAAATGCGAAAACGAAAGAGAGGGGGGGGGAGAGAGAGAGAGGGAGAGTATTGCATTTCCAGTTGAAAAACAAAGAAAAAGATGATCTGCAACGTCTACACTGCAGTAAACAAAGACTACCCAAATGCAAATGGTCATACCACCGGACACAGCTCTGGAATATTACTAGAGCTCGAAAATAACCGCTTTTAGGACCACAAGAGGGAAAGTGCCGAGATTTCTCTCTCTCTCTCTCTCTCTCTCTCTCTCTCTCTCTCTCTCTCTCTCTCTCTCTCTCTCTCTCTGAGAGTTTATTGTTGGTAGCTAGAACTTGGTCAAAGCTGTATATCGGTCATTTTTAGGATCATGAAAAGTAGACGAAGGTATATACATAATATTCGTTTGCGAGCAACAGCGAGTGCTTGACTATAAATAAAATTTGCGAATGCTTGGGAATACACATTTTACGGAATAATAACCTCAGAAAAGGCAAATGAAGAACGCTTTATATGACCAGATTTTATTGATTAATTTAGCTAGATTTAGAGTATATTCCATCAATAACCTTATTGAAGAATTAAAGTCACACTAGGAGCCAAAATGTTCTTTTTTTGTACAGGTTAAAGCTTATTTATCAGTTTCCATAACTAGATCCGCACTTCTTCCCTCTATTCAGCTCTTAAAAACTACCTCTTTGGAGAAACAACAAGTGAGGTGGAAGTTTTACTACCGCTCATTATTCAACTGCCATTTCGCAGTCTTTCCTTCTTATAATACCTCCCTTTTCCAAGAGTGAATTAATCTCCTTTATGAGCGATCGGGTATTAAGTTAATGACTCGATGACTCCAGAACGATGTAAAAACCTCCGTGTAAACAAGGTAATTGGAGACCTACAAGTAAATTAATGGGAGCCATCAGAAAGGGAACTAGCAAGAGAAAAATAAAGTTGCATTCCTTTGGGATTGATGGACGTTAAGCTTTGTACCTAATGCACTGAAAGGTCATATTTCATGTACCTCTATTTTTTCATTTGTGATAAATCATAATAATGAATGTCGGTAAAGACAGCGTTGAACGTTCCCAGATTAAATAAAGAAAGACGCTGCCTGAAATTTCCGGTAAAAGGCCAAAGAGTATGAATCTTTCGTGATTCGTTAAATGCACTTCTTTTTTAAGTATTCTTTTATTGTAAGACCGAAAAATATGTAACCTTATTTTGCCCTATTTTCCAGTTTTTAGAGTTTTTTTTTTATTTCTTATGAAAGGTTCATAGAGATTCGCATATTCCTAATCCCTTCAGTACAGGGATTCTAACGTATGTTAATGGAACAAACATATCTCAGGCACCAGACTTAGCAAATGACGGTTTGAATCTAACCTTGTAAAGAAAATTGAGTAACGTGATTAAATATTCGATGTCTGGTCTTGCGTTCACGAAGAAACACGTCTCAAACAATTCACAGGTGTTGGAAACAATGAAATATAACTCCCATAGATTGACAGGCTAGAATTACGAAAACTGAGTTCCAGGATACTGGAATCCTCCAGGAATTGCATATCTAACTGCGGCAAAGAGTGACAAGTTCCTACTATTATTTACATACATACATTATATATATATATATATATATATATATATATATATATATATATATATATATATATATATATATATATATATATATATATATATATATATATATATATATATATATATATATATACTATAATGTATAAAAATATACGACATAATCTGTTTGTGTGTGTTTACATGAGCCTTTCTGCTTGCTTGTATGTATCAGAAACCAAGGGGATTAGCATATATGTCTTGACTTTAGATAACAACTTTAGATAACAATAATAATATATAATAACAATATGAGATGCATAACCTAATAAAAAAAAAATTATGTCATATTTGTTTTCACTGAATAATATATTTTTGTCTCTGTCGCTGTTGGGATATTTCGTTATTTCCTTTAACATTTGGAAAGAGGTAATTGCTGTTACTACTAATATTAGTACTGCATTGATTTATATTTCTTCAAAAGTTACATTTTGCCACCAATATTTCAGATCGATCACCATATTTTTCTGTATGGTTATCCTGACATCAACAATTCAGTTCTTTAACAAATGCTAATGCCAATGGTGTATTCAGTGCTTTCTATAAATCCATGACCACTGCCTCAGCAACAGGTTATTTTAATATTATTATTATTAGTGAATCCAGGCCGTCCAAATAAGGTAATATAAAGGATAGTGGAGATGGAAAGTCCCGACCCAAAGGCCATTACTTTCGGTTCCGAATCGAGATCTAGAATATTTCCTTTCTATTTTGAAAGTGCAATATTTAATACTGAAGTCTCCCTTCTTTGATTTCCACAAATGCTTTTATAGAGTCTAGACAAGAGGAAAGTCCGAGTGGGAAGTTTAATACCCGTAAACTATTGCTGTTACACCTAAAAAATGTAAATATTATATAAAAGATTTACATTTTGAACTTCAAGTTTCCGCAAAAGCTGGAGACAGAAAGATTTACCATGTATATTTTACGTATATCTGGATGATGGTATAAAATTATTATTATTATTCCACATGCTAAAGTGATGAAAAATTTTCATAATAATTCTATTGATAATCGAGCTTTCTTTTGCGTGACTGACATAACCCTCTTTGCATCATGCGCAACAAAAAATGAATAAAAGAAATAATCACATCTGAAATGCAAAAGCGATACAATTTTCCGTTGTACTGCCCGGAAAAGAAACACGAGCGATTTTTTACTGAAATATGCGAGGTGTTGTATCGGTTATTTGATCTCGCCGATAAAAACAGATTCCCTGCCATGTTTGTAACGTTATTTATGTTGAAGAAAAGAATATGGTTAGCTTACCTTCAAACCAAAAATGGTTTCATAAACAAAAATTAACAAGAATAATGCGCCGAAGTTTCTTCGGCGCAATCGAGTTTTCTGCACAGCGTATAATCAAGACCACCGAAAATAGATCTATCTTTCAGTGGTCTCGGTATAATTCTGTATGAGACGCCGCCCATGAAACTTCAACTACGGCCCGGTGGTGGCCTGTCTTATATCGTTGCCAGATGCACGATTATACCTAATTTAACCTTAAATGAAATAAAAACTACTGAGGCTAAAGGGCTGCAATTTGGTATGTTTGGTGATTTGTGGGTGGATGATCAACATACCAATTTGCAGTCCTCTAGCCTCAGTAGTTTATAAGACCTGGGGGCGGAGAGAAAAAGTGCTGACGGACAGACAAAGCCATCTCAATAGTTTTCTTTCACAGAAAACTAAAAATTGGTTTCTTTTGGCGCTACACAGTAAGTGGGTTGAAAAGTCATTTCATATCATATATATTTTCGAACAGATTATAACAACCAATATGTCTGTTTGATATGGACTAATTCAGTTTACTACTATTAGTTACGATAAGTAAATCAATAAATTTTAATTTTTTTTTTTTTTTTTTTGCATTTATTTGTTAATAACTTTGTTATCATTTCTTCTATAAAGTCAGTTTCCCTTAACATTATTCATTTTCTTCAGTCATATTTTTTCTTGCTGATTACTCCTTTATCACTACGATCCGTATTTCTATCATCATTGTTGAACGAGTTTCACCCATCCAAGTACTAACCAGACATTTATTGTCTAATCTTTATAATGCATTAATCACTGAAATTTCAATATATATATATATATATATATATATATATATATATATATATATATATATATATATATATATATATATATATATATATATATATGTATGTATGTATGTATGTATGTATGTATGTATATATATACATTTATATATATATATATATATATATATATATATATATATATATATATATATACATACATACATACATACATACATACATATATATATATATATATATATATATATATATATATATATATATATATATATATATATATATATATATATATTGTCATTCCCTGTGTCGCCATTATCAATACAGAGCCCAGTTGTTTTCTTTAAGCTTGCGTGACTGAAGTGTTTTACTATGAAGACAGTTCTGGAGGGAGTGAAAAATTTCAGGAGAGTAAGAACTTCCTAACCAGCCAAGCTTATTCTTACGTAATTCTTTGTCCCAAAGCGATTCTCCGTAAATTCTTATTGATGTTCACTTCTATCATAACGATTTTAGAAGTTTATTTGACAGAGGTTCGAATTTGCAAGCGTAATAAGATTACTTTCAGAAATGACTGCATTTCTCCCTCTTCAGCGACCTGGCTTGCTTAAGAAGAAAGACATTGATAAATCTAATCATGAAAGAATAATCATCCCGCGTTAGGCCATACTACGGCGGCGATGACACCTTCTCCAAAGACTTACTTAACTAACGGCCTCAACGTCTCTCGAGGAGAAGTGACGAGGAACAGCGAAAACCGGCCATGTGCCCCTCGAGGACATTCTCCTCAAGGCTAACCTCTTTTGAGCCGATTTCAACAATTGTGCCGCCTGATTTCTCTTACCCAGGAAACGAATTTCAGCTCATTCTAAAGAGAGAGAGTGTGTATCTTTCAGAGTGATTATACCATGTAACGTTGGCTATGGTAGGTGGGGTATCGCGATATTATCAAGAGAGAGAGAGAGAGAGAGAGAGAGAGAGAGAGAGAGAGAGAGAGAGAGAGAATCAAACGGCCACACAGAAATGGATTTAAAAATGCACAAAATCAATCTGAGTACGTCGTAACTGTTTAATGTTTAACAAAAAGTAACCGCAGTAGTCTGTACCTTCGATTCATCCATCTCGGGCTAGAGACGGCTTCTGGGGAGCAGGGGAAAATCCGTAGACGAAAGATCTCAAACTCATAAACTTCTCTCTGAGCTTAAGAACTATCGGAGACGGGCTGCTGGGGTCGTGTTTCCCAGGGCAGAAGGAGGTTGTTTTTATCGAGGAAATATGCAAAAACTTTCCTCTCTTCTTTTTGGAACTTAATGTTTTTAACCAGAGATGAACATATAAAAGATGCATTCGTGTATTTTAAGACTTTTTCTGGAGAGATGGCTGATGTTTGTTTTGCTCATAATACCTTGGATGTAAAGAGCCTTGCGTCGCTGCATTTCAGCTTGTTGACGTGTATTTTATATAATTTATTTCGGCCTGTTTCTATTGTAGGTTAATTTTCATCAGGCATTTCATCTTTGAAATAGCAGTATGTATATATGGAGATTATACTTTACCTACATACTACATTTTTATGTCAAGGTGGTGGTTTTCGCCGTGTGTCGATCTTGATATGATAATTTCAGTATTGTGTATAGACCATGATTTTTTCAATTGTTTTTTGAGCTTTTACCTGTTCTGCCTGGCGCAAATCTAAAACTAAAAATATCACCGTAATTCCTTTAATTTAAACATATGGGTACTTGATCAGTTCTGTGATTAGAGGATCAGTACTAGGTTTATCATAATATATATTTTTTTCATCACATCGATTTAGGCTACTTATCACCTTTTCCTTTTACTTGTCTCTCTCTGCAGGCTGAATTCCCTCTGGAGCCTCTTGAGTAAGTGCATTGATTCTTTCCATAAGGGTTTCAGCCGGAGATATACAGAAAGAAAGAAAGAAAGAACAAAACAAAATTAGAACTGAATAATGATCTATACAATCTATAGGTACATGGATGGTGCTATTATGCAGGGGGGCATAATTATTTTTGGCAATTGAAAGTTGCATCAGCCTCAAAGCAGTAAACAGACCTAATCTAATTCTCTCTCTCTCTCTCTCTCTCTCTCTCTCTCTCTCTCTCTCTCTCTCTCTCTCTCTCTCTCTCTCGCTTTTCCGTACTCTTAAAAACTGCGTACTCAGTTACAATTACGGAGCTCATAGCTCCTTTAAAATTATGATCAATCATTTCAGTCATTTCAGCATTTCGTTGAAACAACCTCCACGATTTCAGTATGATTAGAGTAATCATAATAATGATACGAAGCAATTCCGAGCCAACTTTTACCTTCTCGCGTAGCATTTAGGTCCCAGATTTCCGAGGAACCAGAATTTCACCATTCCCCCTAAAGTTGTTTAAAAACAATTCCCAGAAGTGGGAAACTTGATTCAAGTCAGTTCGGGAAATATCAGGAGTTTGGTAACTCTCTCTCTCTCTCTCTCTCTCTCTCTCTCTCTCTCTCTCTCTCTCTCTCTCTCTGCACCTTCATTTCCTAAGACGATGGAAAAAGTTTTAGATTTCAATTTAGTCTTTGCTCCGAGTTCAATCGTCCTTAAAAGTGGGTTCCTAATGACTTATATTTGTAGTTTTCTTTTCACAATATTAATTTGTAATAAACTACAAACTATGGTTATTTTGACCTGAGAAACCAGTTGGTATGACGTTTAACTAGATATGATATAATTATAGGAAAAAACTTAAAATGAGAAGATTCAATTTCCGATGCAATTATGCTGTTCATACATACTGAATTGAGTTCAGTACTTTAAATGAATCGGAAAAGATATTGGCTTATAGAATATATATCATGAGAAATGTCTTAGGGCCATTTCACAGGCCTAATGCCTGTGTCAGATCAGTATTATAGCAACACGTGACAAAGAAGCAAATGTTCTGGTATCAAGAACCTAAAAAGCTTAGTTAAATCTCTCTCTCTCTCTCTCTCTCTCTCTCTCTCTCTCTCTCTCTCTCTCTCTCTCTCTCTTCATTAGGTTTAGCAGAAACAACGGTTACCATCCTAAATGATGACCTGTTAATATCATCTACTAGTCTTAGGGAGGAGGATCAAGAATCACTCAGGCAAGAAGCAAGCATGCACACGAAGATACATATATATATATATATATATATATATATATATATATATATATATATATATATATATATATATATATATATATATATATATATATATATATATATATATACATACATATACATACCGGTTAGTTATTTTACTATACAATTATGACTATCTTTTTTTACTATTTATTATTTTTTTCTTACGATAAGGGGCCGTTGTGTAAAATACATCCCAATAATTCAGAACCATAACGTCAGCGGAATGTGTTTGTTGTTGATTTACAGAAGCCATTATTTACAAACCTGGAGTATTTAGAGAAAATTTATACGATCCCGGATTTCCTTTTTGACTTTCTAACGGCAGATTTATGCAATTGAGAAGGTCCACAACATCTGGTTCTCCGAAATAATGGACGCAAACATTTAAGGGATTCTCAAGGTGTGGTGATATATAATATAAACACCGGCAGTTGTGGTGGTAATATTAGTAATTGCGTTAAGACTGGTAACTGGTAACCGGAGACATACCAATATTGGTGATAGCAGCCGTAGTTATTGTTGTTGTTGTGGATATTATCATTGTGATAACAGTATCTTTATGTATTATTTAACAAGTATTTCTCTTCATTACATTAGACAAGTACAGCCACTTTCATCATCTGGTCTTTCATTTACATTAGTGTTCAGGTTATTTTCTTTTCACTTCAACCATTGCGTGGCTCTCGGATCTCATTGTGCCCCATTGCTTACTGTACCAAGTCCTTGCGGTCTGTAGCAAGTTTCAGGAACGATTGCTGTTGACAAGCCTCCTTTTTATCAGGGCGTTAGGGTTGGCGGAAGGAAAAGGTTCCTTTCTGTCTCTCGCGATCTTCAAATATTGGAAAAATTTTTTTGTGCCAATAAATGCACATATTCCGAACAGTTTTTATTATTTAATTTTTGTAACAGAAAGCACTGCTACTCTCTCTCTCTCTCTCTCTCTCCTCTCTCTCTCTCTCTCTCTCTCTCTCTCTCTCTCTCTCTCTCTCTCTCTCTCTCTCTCTTTCTTTATTATATGTTCTATTAAATTCAGCCATGTCCGTCCGGCGAATATTAATGTAGATACTATTTTAGAAAAAAATCGACGTTTTCGGAATAGCACAAATCTTCAAAACAATTCCCTCTCCGTTTATCGAAATCGAACTTCATATATATATATATATATATATATATATATATATATATATATATATATATATATATATATATATATATATATATATATATATATATATATATATATATATATATATATATATATATATATATATATATATATATATATAGTTATTTATATATATTATATATGTGTGTGCGTATGTATAGGTGTGTGTGTGTGTGTGTCGGTAAAGAGAAAGGAAAGAGACAGTTTCGCACCTGTGATTTATAGTATAAATAAAAATGGTGTTTTCCCTCGCAAAGTGAAAAACGATGAGGCAGTTGTCAATCGAGATTGATGATGTGCCCAGGTTTCCCTCTCGCTCTTTCTTTCGTCATTAATTAGAGGCCGATGGAGTCGTCACTCGACTCATGACGACTTTCAGTCTTTCCTCGTGAAGTTTGAAGTTTGGTCTCTTGACGAGGATGGTGGGGAGACATTTTTCTCTGTAGGTCTCCAAGTTGGCGTAGAAATGTGGTGTATTTAATTTTGCTTTATACATGGTAAGGACGGACCCTAAACCCAAAGAGGTTCTGTGCAAGTAAAATTTGTAATAATTGAAGGGACTGTTGATCCAACTCTCTTTATGACATTAAAGTGTGAACATTTTTATATATATATATATATATATATATATATATATATATATATATATATATATATATATATATATATATATATATATATATATATGTGTGTGTGTGTGTGTGTGTGTGTGTGTATGTATATATTTATGTATGTTTGTGTGTTTGTGCATATATTTGTGCTTATGTGTAAAAAGTTGTTTATGTTATTGTATCTGATAATTATGCTATTTCCTATTTTTAGATCTACAGTAAATCATATGAAAGCAGCAGTAACCTGTTGTAATGCTAGCATGGGGTTCGACGCATCACTGGTGGGCTTTCTATGTAGGCATGCCAAAATTCTGAAGCAGTTTAAGCACGGAAGTAGGATCGACCTTTATCATTATTTTATATCTTTGAATTCACCCCTCGTTAGAATTTTTTTTTATCTAGGAGAAAGTCACTTATGTGATAGAGGAGAAAATAGAAATCCGAAGATGATTTGCATAATCGGCTGTTTGTATAACCGAAATTCTAAATATCTGAGATCGGGACAGTAAATCTCCACTAATTAAACTGATCATTCATACCAGAACAAGATTCATGAGCCTCAACATTTCCTGAACATAAGACGCTTTTCTATTTATAATATTCTACTTTTTTTTTTTTTTTTTTTTTTACTCTTACCTGAAAATTCTATTTTCTTGAAGCATTTATTTTCTTGGACATTTTCCTTCCGTCCGAAGAAGCGAATAATCGTTTTACGAAGGATTTCTTTCCTCCAAACTTTCAGGAACTTTACAAAATTGAAAAAGTCTTAATCCAGTAAACTCCCGAGAGCTGTAAAGCCTTGAGCTGAATTTAGTACTTGAATCTTCCCAGCTGATGTTAGAGGATCACTTTTTCATATTATTTCTTCATATATATACGTATGTGTATGTGTGTATTTTTATCTATGTAATGCATTTATGGTCAAGTTCTGGCGAGCAAGGATGGACAGATAGGACAGTGATGGACTAAGAATGGAACTGGGCTAGGAACCACATGCTAAAAGGCTCGCTGAGACCTGTCAGCTAACAAAATCTTGAGTCACCTACTCTTGAGATGAACAAAATGTATTTTATCGGGAAGGGGAGCTAGTCTTCTGCTCTTTCCTCCTTTATTATCCGATTTTGGCAGTGAATGGAAATGGGATGCGTTAGTAAACTCCATGCCAAACTATTTTGCAAATTTGTATCTATGATTTTCCCTCCCCAAAAGTTTTGAGTCATATACTTGCCATATATTTTTTTTATGAATGAAAATATAATAAGGGCATGATGTCTAAATGAGTGTATGGTTTAGGCTATTGAATGCAGTCCTAGAAACCTCAAAAAATTAAAACGTGTTGGGACACAGATGGAGAAAAAGAAATTTCGAAAACGAATCAAGACAGAGTAACCATGATCTCTTTAATTGCTCCTTCTCGAACATCCTCTGCGATCTAAGACTTCTTTCTCTTCTTCTCTTTCTTCTTCTCCTCGACTAAGACAACTCTTCCGCTCCAGTCCACTTCCTAAAGAGAAGAAAGTCTACAGCTTTCATCAAAGACTTTCCTCAGAAGAAAGCGAAACTGAATTCCTGTACTTGCAGTTGATTTAACCGTAACGTCATGGCAGCTGTTTTAGATCATTTTTTTCTTTATGCTAGATTTTTCTTGCCGATTTCACAGTTACTGCAAACAAAGAACTGTTGTAGGTGTTTTGCATCTTATAGCATGCAGAAATAAAGTTATAGTTATTGAAAATCCAAAGTTGATTTAATAGGGATATTTTCAACAACACTTTTGACCATATCCCCATGTTATATTCATGACTGATATAAACATAAAAATTTAGTTAAATTAATCCATAAATTTACAATAATCTCATTTCTCGTATTCTTAAGAAGTTCATTAGTAGGTATTACTACTATAACAGTAAGATAAATGGCCCTAGAATTTCCTCAAAGTTGCCAAGAATAATTTTTTCCCTGAACTTAGAGTCATCAATATATATTAGTTCAGTGTTTGAACTCAATAGAAGACAATTATAAAAATAAGTTTTTACAGTAGCATTGAGGATTCTTAAAACAAGGAACTATGCCGAAATTTGAGCAGCATGGCAGGGTAACCAGAACAGCACTTAAGAATCACATTTAGAAAAAATGCTCTGCACCTTGTCACTCACTTTTTCACAACATTCAAAACCCAACGAAATAATATTTTCCTTTTTTTATTAAATTTCTTCCAAATATTTTATCCACCCTTGGCAACGATACAGTAAGTCATATCCTACGCAGCAGCGGTAGAAGCTGTTTGTACCCACAAAGGCTCACTTTGAGTGTCTTCATTAGCAAAAGGAGAATGAGGGAGGCAGAGGAAGTCTATTAATCTTTTATGCTGTATGGGAAGAGACAGGCTAGAAATCTTTTGTTCGTGAAAATGAAACGTCTTTAAATCTGCTCTTTGCCAGCGATGACAAAGGAGAGCTGATCATAAATCCGCCACCTGCGATCGTATTTCAGATGGTTCCCTTTTGGTGATAATCTATATAGGGGGAGAAGGGAGCTATTCAGCGATCTCTTCATTCTTTAAAGATTTTCTTGAATATATTTGATATGGAGATTCTTCAAGGAAATTTATCTTCTATCTTTCTTAATGTAAAACAAAATGGGTATACTACAGGCAGTGACTCCTAGTGATTTTTTCGAAGACCTATACTTCTTGATTCCAAAACGAGAAACTATTTAATCTTTCATAATAGTAATATTATCAGCATCTTTCATTTCCGTTGTCAGAAAAAATCAGAAAATCATGTCTTTCAGATTATTGTGTTAGTATAGTGTATTTAAAATCTGTTTCTTATTTTAGAGAAAACTGTGTGTATTTATACATATGAAATTTTAGTCCATATACTGGAAGAAGTTATTGTAATTATTTGTTGCTTGAAGTTTAAATACTTGTTTCGTTTCTTAAAAAAAAACAAAGTATACTGAAGTCTACAAAGAAACTTCTGCACCCTCACTGATAACGACTCTGTTTAGATTTTCATACATTTTGGCACTGATATAATTGCAGATTTTACCTTCCAGTAATAGTAATGTAACTTGACGTTTGTCCTCGCCACAAATAACCAAATTTTCTACGTCATGATGACGTAACTGAGGAAAAAGCGTATTAATTGTTAAATGATGAAAAAACGTATCATTTCAATAGTATTTCTTTTAGAAACTGGAATAAAAAATTACAACAATTACAGAAAAATGGAAAAACCCTGGTATTTATTATCGTAATTGTCAAAAAGGTATTGTTTATAATAACTCTCTCTCTC
>NC_089749.1:1322336-1324836 GCF_040412425.1 Macrobrachium rosenbergii | reverse complement strand
CAGAGGAAAACTTATCCAGAAGCATTACGGAATCAAGACGTTAAGTGTCAACTGCACCGGTCGTTGTCTTTACATTTTCGATTAATTATCACGTCCTACGTTGCAGTCTGGAGATACTTATGAACTGCAAATTTGCTGGGGCTCGCAGTTCGAAGCAGCCTCGCTTCCACGAGATGTTCTCCCAAGCAAGACAGAACAGCGAATTTATGCTAACGAGGGGAATTGCACGGGGAGACGGTGTGGAAACTAAGGGAAATGGGGGAGGGGCGCTGAGGACATAGTACAGTGTCCCCCTGGCCCTTCAACTTGTATCAATGGCAGATCTGGAGCGAGAATAATTCGTGTGGTGATCGTGCGGCGTGTCAGCAGCTGCCATTGTACTACGTGCTGGTCTCACTTGACGTCTACTGGTTGTGTTTAGAGAGGTCGCTTCTGTTTTTGAACCGCTCTTTGCTGGGGTATGAATGTCTTGCTGCCGTAATTTTATTTTTTTATTTTTTATTATTTGTTAGGTTCTTTTGTCTCCTTAAATCGAACAGGAAAGCTCAAGTGAAATAGGTTCGTGTTAGCTGTGTAAGAATGAAATAGGGTGGAAGTATTTATTTTTCGCCACTGGAATTGATTTAGTACCCAAGATACAATATTGTATCCTTCTGTTTATTTCATCAGGCTGCAATTCCACAAATACCAGATGCACAATAAAGACTCTGTGGTTAAATTGCCTGCATACCATTAATGAAATTCATCTTATCTTATTTGATGAGGATAAAACTAACAGGAAACAACAAAATACGTGAAGAACTTACAGTACATTTTTCACTTCTCGCTGTAGCATTATTTAGCACTATGTATAATCTTAGACATTCAGACTAAGCCCTAGAATATATGTTATTCTCAGAATATTAATGCCTGGGGTGCTATAAAAAAAAGCCTTATTTAGGTTTAAACAGCAAATTTTTTTTTTCTTAAAATACATCTTGTTAATTGCACCTAATTTTCTAGAGTTCATGCGCTTTAATTTTCTATAAATCGGGGTCACCTGCTGACCTCACCCCATTCTGTAGCTCCTTTGAGAAAATCAGCTCTCTGCCTTCAGTCGGTTTCAAGTGTTATGGGTCTCCATGCGAACTTTTGACAGTTCCTTGGCACCAAATCCAGAATGAAGTAATATGCTCTCTCTCTCTCTCTCTCTCTCTCTCTCTCTCTCTCTCTCTCTCTCTCTCTCTCTCTCTCTTTGTTATTGTTCTATTGTCTCTGAAACTGTTTACATCATATACTATACTCGTATACTATATATACAGGGTGCGGCATAAGTAACGCCCTTTGTTTAAGTGGAACAAAATTAAAGCCTTTTTGATTATCCTTTATTTTTTCGAACATGAATGTATTGCCACAGGTTAATAGATTAATATAATATATTAACAAAATTAATATAATGATTATTCGGTTTAATAATGCGGCATAAGTAACGCCCTTTTTAATTTTATATCTTATAATGTATATTTTCTTTATTGTTTTCTTTAATTAATTTGCTAAATCTTCATTTTTTCAGATATTTTATAAAACCATGAGATTAACAAAGGAACAGAGAGTAAAAGCAATTCAATTGTACTATCAAAACAATAAAAATGGTGCCGTAACCGCAAGATTGTTATCAGCTGAATTTAACATCCCAAGGGTGCAAAACCGAAATATCATTAGTATTGAACATTATTAAACCGAATAAGCACTATATTAATTTTGTTAATATATTATATTAATCTATTAACCTGTGGCAATACGTTCATGTTCGAAAAAATAAAGGATAATCAAAAAGGCTTTAATTTTGTTCCACTTGAAAAAAGGCGTTACTTATGCTGCACTTATATATATATATATATATATATATATATATATATATATATATATATATATATATATATATATATATATATATATATATATATATATATATATATATATATATATATATATATATATATATATATGCATGTGTGTGTCTGTGCGTTCGTGCGTATGTCTGTAACTGTATTTGACACTAATGGTTTATGCTAATGAAGTTAAAGTTAAGTACAACAAAGTCTTGCATAAGCAATCGCAGCGAAATATTGCGCTTCATATATATAACTGCAATGTAAAAAAAAAAAAAAAAAATGACGCAAATAAAAGAAGGGTTACAGCACCATTCAAGTTAGTTAACTAAATTGCTGATGAAATCGGGTTGATGGTCAATAGTAAAAACATTTTTTTATTAATTTTTTCACTCACTTCAAAAGCCCAATTAATAGATTCAAATTTCAGTACTTTGAGCGGAAGTCGATCGTACATTTATATTAAATCAATTAGTTTTATTTATAGTTTATGATGTTTTTATTCGTCTTAATCAAATTAATAAATTCATGCGTTATAAATCTCCAAATAAAACGTTGAATTTAAAAAGATTTCCCAAATAGATAACAGCAACAGCAAAAAGAAAAAAGCCATTGGCTTGTTTGGTATT
>NC_089749.1:1299836-1317336 GCF_040412425.1 Macrobrachium rosenbergii | reverse complement strand
TTTGGACACGCAATAATTGTTTTCAGTGAACAAGGCAACTCCAAAACACATTCAATATTACCCATGCTAAGTTGTTATGTTTATTTTCGTAAATGGTAACTTTAAATAAATGAGAGTATTTTATTTATTTTATTCACTAATGTAGAGAGAAGGATGAGAGAAAATGGGGGATATCATTTCCGAATTATAATATCTTTTACATAACCGGCTACTGTTTCGGCTTTATTCATAATTTAATAATACGTTTATTTGGCAAATAATTCCTTTAATATCCACTCTGTTTATTGAAAATCCCTGCATAGGCTTTAGGATGTCACTGATCCCCACATTTATGGAAAAAGCGATTAATTCCTTCATGCAATAGTTTGAACTGGAGGGAAATAACTTTCCCTATAAATTCGGATAATTTGAAAACACATGCCAGTCATATTTTCTGAGTATTAGATTCTCTAAAAATAGAAAATAGTGTCCTCATAACTCTGTTGGTTTCACGTGGAAAGTTGTATTTGTTATACCATAATAGATTATGAATTTTACGAGCAATGGAACAACTATACCACACGTGTCACTGGTTGTGGGTCATTATATTTTCCACTTCACATCCAGTCTTTATGGTCATTGGCCTGCTCGCGACCGACACTGGAGTCTTTCTACCTGGATGGGTTTAACGACAAGGGATATATATATATATATATATATATATATATATATATATATATATATATATATATATATATATATATATATATATATATATATATATATATATATATATAATGTGTGTGTGTATGTGTCATTAAAACCATCCAAGCATATATTATATGCATATAATATGTGTTTATATACGTGCTTTTGTGTATGAACTCATGAGATTAAGTAAAGTCAAAAATTAATATTTACTTACAATTAGAATTGGCCAATTTATTTATCTAACGTGTTTAATTTTGATGAAAAAAATCATTAAAGAAAAATAAGAAAAAAAATTGTATAGCATAAGACTGCATCCACCTGCCCACCTGAGCGGGTAATAAAGTTATGTAAATTATATATATATATATATATATATATATATATATATATATATATATATATATATATATATATATATATATATATATATATATATATATATATATATATATATATATATATATATATATATATATATATATATATATATATATATATATATATATATATATATGTATATTTTATTACGTTTGACTTCAAGATTCGCACTTGAAATCGAAGAGACGAGTTGGAAAAACACTTCAGATACTGATAATTTGGTCTGATCGAAGTGAAATTGTCAAGTATTTTATTTTCTATTAAGAGAAAGTATTTTTTGAAATGAAAACATCAGCCTCTGTAGACGGAAAACCTCCGCCACGGCAAAACAATTCCCTCCAACTGAAATTCTCACGTCACCAAAATCTACTAACTCATTTACCCCCAAATTTTAATACTTATTGCCAGCGTCGAAGTCGCCATTTTACAAAAATGTAGTAAAAAATTGTTCAGCGGAGGTAATGACCAGCAGCTGTGCCTATTTCCTTTTGTTACTTGCTCATAAAACCCTCCCACTCTTACACTGCAGTTTGAAATTAGTATATCGAGGTGTCAATCAGTGGTTGTTAATATCTTAAGTCGTCTTGCTGAAGATTTTAAGGCTTGAGAAAAGACTGTGAGCAATTGACTTCATTTCTGTCTCAGGGCTCTGTATCTCTCCGACTCTGATGACTTCAAATTATATAAATCATTCCACTCCAAAGGTTTGAGATTGTGAAGGCTCTGTCACAAAGAATGTGTTATATAAGTTTATTCTATATCTGATACAGATACATTTAATCTTATGAGTGTAGGTAAGGACTACAAAACAAAAGAAAAAAGCTTATATAATTTTTGGTTTTAACAGCATTTTCGGTACAAAAAAAAGCTTATTAGAAAAGTTCGTTCTAATTCACTTGGCATTTGAAATGACAAGCTATAAGAGATAAACGCAAATACACGAAACAGATGAACTCCAAAAACTCACAGGAAAATGAAAAAAGATATCATCTAGTTTTCAAAGATGAAGCTTTTGTTTGTGCATATACTGTAAGAGTATATATCACAGATACAGCTGGAAATCCAATCTAGTCTGAGGCATTTGTTATCATTTATTACCAAAGCGGCAGTGTTCTACAGGAAGGTGTCAGGACTGGGTGCAAAGTACATAAATACGTGAAATCATTTAGTTCCAGTGATCACTGTATGGATATATGTATGTATGTGTGTATACATATGTGTGTGTACGTGTGTGAAGATAAAAACGCCATAAAAATACTATTTACAAGTTGCAACCATATATTTCATGTACCAAAATTTCTATATCCTGATCACTCTGAAATATGGACAAATGTTATGGTAAAATGTATATATATATATATATATATATATATATATATATATATATATATATATATATATATATGTGTGTGTGTGTGTACGTATATATACATACACACACACACACACACACATATATATATATATATATATATATATATATATATATATATATATATATATATATTATGAATTTCAGAGTCACCTCGGGATCGAACCCCTATCTATCAAATGCAAGGAGGGTTTCTACCAATTGACCCACATAAGTCATAAGAGAACCTAGAAACAATAAAGGAACTAAATAGGTATAGAAGTAAATTGCTTCACGTGGTTATGTGAGGCAGTTCAGATGTTTGCGTAAGACTCGGAATGACTGCGGAATATGATTTGTCTTTTCTCCTTCAGTAGATTTTCACATCAAAACTTTCGTTTGTAGACTAACTCTGAAATTATATCAGTCTCTCTCTCTCTCTCTCTCTCTCTCTCTCTCTCTCTCTCTCTCTCTCTCTCTCTCCCCAGTGTTTATCATGGTTATTTGTAGGCAAATCGTGACCCGAACTATATGTTGCAGGAGGAAAAGGAGGCTGTTTACCTCGGAGAACTTTGAAAAAGTTTACAGTAGTTTGATGTACGCAAGGGAGCGAGTGCTTTAGTGCCAAAGGGCAAAAGTTATCTTAAACGTCGCATATTTACTCTATGCGAGAGTGATCTCTGGGTCGGTAGTGGAAAAGGCTTCAGTGAAGGGTCGTTTATTTTTACTTTCATTAATAAATATTTACCTACACTCCTTTTTTTTATAGACCAGTGGTTTCAGAAAGTGTTAGCTTTATAATTTTAAAATAATGCATAGAGATGATGTCGTTAGCTTCGTACCCATCTCTACTCAGGCTGCGACCCGCAACAGTCGATCTTACTACCCGGTACTGCATTGAGTACTAGGGCCAGTAAGGCGTAATAGATTTTAACGGGATGAGCATGTATCGCTCTGCCATTGCGGGAAAATCGTCCCTTGACTATCCTGCTGGTAAAGTGGTTTTCATTGCCATTATGTATATATATATATATATATATATATATATATATATATATATATATATATATATATATATATATATATATATATATATATATATATATATATATGTGTGTGTGTGTGTGTGTGTGTGTGTGTGTGTGTGTGTGTGTGTGTGTGTGTGTGTGTGTATACATTTGCGTTTTTGTGTATAATCCACTATCATCAACTCCAAGAAAATAATGGGAATACCTGAAATTCTAATGACACGGCCCTATTTTCATTCAATCGTATTGCTTGTCCCTTCATACATATTTTCCACAGGCTGGGTGTCCCTTTTGAAATGTTCAGGAACACGAAATCTTGTTTTGATGCTGACGTAGAAGAAATCACGGCCCTCTTATACAGGAAATATTTTAGAAAGCTGAAACTTTCTTTGAGTTTTATGGCCATTCTAGTTTTTATCACAGTTTTTACGCTCATTTCTTTTATTTTCTTTTCGGAAAGCCAACCTTAAGTTATCCATTCATGTAACAAGAATAAAGATAAAAGGGGAAAAAGTTGTAAAGACTATTTTAGCATCGCCATGCGCAGAAAAGAAATTGTATCCACAATATACATCCACATTGAGCCGTGAAATATAATGCAGAAAAAGAGAGAACATAAAAAACTCATACTTTACAACTCCAAAACTCTAAATTTTAACTATGCTTCACTTGATTCCAAATTGGCAGATTTTTCCTTCTTTTGAGAAGCCGAGGAAAACGATTTCGTTGATGAGAAAAGTTGGAGGGATCTCACTGCATTTATTTGAGCTTATCTTTAGCCAGAGTTTTAAAATAGTTCAGTTTTCTTTATTCTTCATTTAATCTTTTATCATTTTTCTATCATATTTAGAAGTATCGTCAATGTCGTTGCTTATATTTGCGCCAGTTATTTATTTCCATATTTTTTTTAACTATACTAAACAAGTTTATTCCTCGTCAGTGCCAAGTTCCTGCATTAAAATCTTAGGGGAGCTCTACATGAGATTATACGCTGTTTTTAGCGCATCTCCCACTTAGCAGAAAAAAGCCTTGAAACTTTTTCGCCTTCGGAAACAGGTTTTAGCAGGCTTACCAGAATATCAGAAAATTAGTGTGGATTTGATCTAATGATGAAGTCACGGAATAAAAGTTGAAACAGCTTTCAGTTTGTAAATGAAGAATTATAGATACCATATGTGCATTAGTAGGAGAAAAAATAAAATAAAGATTCTACCAGAAAAGCACATATATATATATATATATATATATATATATATATATATATATATATATATATATATATATATATATATATATATATATATATATATATATATATATATATATATATGTATATATATATATATATATATATATATATATATATATATATATATATATATATATATATATATATATATATATATATATATATATATATATTTCTCTTCCTTTTTTGCATGCTATGATGAATATTTTTTGTATCCACTGCGTCCATTGTCACGTTTCAGCGAGCTGTCTAATCATTCTCTCACACAATTCGTTGACACCTTAATTCCTTACTAAGAGCTGTAGCAATTTCTTGCCTTTACTCGTAATCTTCATTTCCCCTCTTCCATTATTTGTTTCATTTACTTCATATTTGCAATGACCAGTCATTCTCTTTAATGTCTCTCAGAGAGTTTTATATAAAATATGCTTTCTATTTTCTATTTTTATTTATTTCAAATTTAGGTCAAGCTCTTATGAACACTTTTCACATGAATAATCTAAAAATGTCTATACATAATTTGCTTTCGAAAGAATTATCAGACAATATTCTTCAAATGAAATTTTGCCTAAAATTGGTCTAACTTTGGCATTAATATTTGTTTTAAGGATTACTGAAAATTCAGATGACTTTTCAAAAGAGATTTTTGGGGCCCCATTACCTATGTTATCCATTTCATAATTTCTGCTTAAAGTTGGTGTTTATTATTGACTTTTATATGATGCTGTGCATAACATTCAAAGATAATCACAGTTATTTCATTTCCATACCTTTTCGGGAAAAATTGCATTTACCTTCAACTACAAACTCCTTTGGTAAATCCCATGAGGTCTCATTAAACCAGTATCTCAGTGAGTAACAGAATAGGATTAGCTTAGGCAGAAGGTTGGAGACGAGGTAAGGAAATGATGGTTCAAAATAAGAATGGAAAGACAGAAACAAATGATTTAAAGAACTATAAAGAAATGAAATGGCATGGAAGTTTAAAACATGCCTGGTTGATGTTTGATCGTGACGCAATCGTCTCCGGTAAATTTATCTTATGATTATGAATAAACTTTTTGCGAGACTTGAGGGGAATTATACGATTTGTTTCATCGATCCTGGGAAGTTTTCCTTGTATTTTAAGATTTACTTTAAGGAAGTAGGGCGAAATCACCAAAGTAAATAGTAAGAAGGGAGTAAAACGTTTAAACTGATAATTCATCTATTCATCTTTCTGCTGATTTTGCTAGCCTGATGCAAAGTTACTAGCTATCCGGAAAGTTTAATTATCTTTAAATCATAACTCTTTTCCATTATGTTGTTTACTTTCTTTTTATGAGGGATTTAATTTTCTACTTATAAAATCTGCAAAACCTGTTAAAAGACTTCGGCTTATGTCAAAATGTTTTTTTATTTCGTTTGGCTTATGTTAAAATGATTTTTATTTAATTTTTCGAGACATTTAATTTTTAATAGCGATACCAATGCAAAATCCATCGACGCTAGTGACTACTAATTTCAGGGAAAGGTAATCATTAGCCAGTCAATCAGTCAATCAATCCTGGTTGAGATTCGCCTCATCATTTATCAGTTCCATCCTAAACCCTCCGACATTTGGCGAGGAAATGGAGGCCGAGAAAAATAACTGACACTTCATCATTCAGTTTGGAGGAAGCGCTGGCTATTTCTCTTCAGCGCGAAGTAATTGGTTTTCTGGTCTGAGGAGGGAGAGCGATGATTGATAACTAGACAAATGGGATCATCAACACCGAGATAAAGAGTATTCCGGTGATGCAGACGGGCCTTCGTTTACTCTCTTCAGTATTGTCTCTGCGATATTTTTCAAACGATGTCAGTTGTTACAAGAGAGTATGGTTAACAGAAAGTTCATTTTAAGTTTTCTGTTATTACCACTTGTAAATTGCTATCCTCGAAAATATCACAGTATCTATCAGTGATTTCCAGTAGAGTAACAACAAGCTGCAAAAGTAAGTGATCTCTTTATAATCATGAAATCAGTAGAAAACTAGTGGCTAAAAAAATATTTATATCTCTCTTTTCAGCTCCAGTATGTCGTGTGGCCCTCTTATAAAACTTTGTAATTGTTTGACTTGAGAGCTAACTTTGTGTTTGGCAGACGATTTGCTATCTGCTATTAAATCTCAGAGTACCTAAAACTTTATTATGCAGGAACATTTTCGTTTCGATATAAATTCAAAATTTGGCTAACTCATTCATCTGGAATACTGAATGCGAAAATCCACGTTCAATCCAAACTCCTTTTATAGGGGATCAAGATGGGGAAAAACCTTACAAGGGAATGAATAGGTTCAAGGAAAAACTTGTGAACGTGAATGCAGAATTTAAGGTGCTCTTTCATTGTCAGGAAAGTGTAGATTTTAAACGAGTTGTAGCGACTTAAAGGAGAGTGTGTTTTTTTTAAGATTTTTTATTGAAGGTAGGGGAGGGGAAGAGGGAGAGATTGGGGAAGTGAAAGAAGATGGCGTCCTCTTCAAGATCGTGTTCCAAAAAAAGCTTAAAGTTTAAAATCCTACTGGGAAGATTGCGGGCAAACTTCTTCTGTTGAAGTTTTGAAAACAGTATATAAGTTTGAGTTTTTTGTAGTCACCGATTCAGACTCTCTCTCTCTCTCTCTCTCTCTCTCTCTCTCTCTAAGTGTGTGTGTGTGTGTGAATTAATTTAGTCTTTTTACTCTTATGACTTTTCATAGTTTTCAGATTGTTTTTTAATGTTTTGATAATTATTTAACGCATTTCCAGAATATTTAATGAAGTATCATTGCAAAAAGTTGGATTAAAAGACGTTGGAAAAGAGAGAGAGAGAGAGAGAGAGAGAGAGAGAGAGAGAGAGAGAGAGAGAGAGAGAGAGAGAAATGTTTAATCAGTGTGTCTTGATAAGATTCTATCTTCTGTCACTGCAGAGACCAGTGAGAAGCGTAACCAAATCCCCTTATCTAGACCAGGCCCGAAGGAGACAATAACCAAAATAGGATATCAAAAAGAGAAGGAAAAAACGTGATAATGAACCTTCGTAATCCTGAAGGAATACGAAAGCAGGAAGCGAATTCTAAGCATTAGATAAAGCGGAATCATTTTCAGACAATAAACGACGAGGATTTCTTTGACCTGGAAGGAAATTTTCCAGTTTATTGCAAATTCATTGTAATGAAATTAGTATATGAATAACGCTAAGGCCAAAGAGAAAATAATAAATAGTAAAGGAATACTATTTCTAAAACAGACGTCTTTGTACTTCGAAGTCAATTTGTATAAACTTAGCATTCGACGCCAAAATCCATTTATTTATTTATCTTTTGTTTTACGTGTATAGCGATAATGTTTGTTAAAGGATATTTTCAAGATTATTTTTCTTTGTATAAGTGTTACTACTCACGTTATGATAAATTTTAGATATAGTTGTTGATGTTATAGTTATTGTTGTTATTATTTGTCTTTAACTGTTACCATACATTTTTTCATTCCTCCAGTAGCATAGAGGAACTATTTCTTTACACAGGCTAACATATGTAATCATTGTTATCTACTCATTTTAATACATTTATCTCCCCTTCCTTATACATCTGCAACACAAAGGATAAACCTAGTTGCGACAGTTCCGAAATTCCTTTGCAGGTCTAAATCTTCATAAAATTCAGATTCACTCATCGTGAATTTCTCTCTGAAGAGAACGTTCCTCACAATGGATGGGAAACCCTTCCCTCTCTCTCTCTCTCTCTCTCTCTCTCTCTCTCTCTCTCTCTCTCTCTCTCTCTCTCTCTCTCTCTCCTTGAAGCTCTTGTGGGTAGAGCGTTTAGCTCAAAGTTAGTTGCCCTGGGTTCAAACACTGAACCGGTCAAGGAGGGACAGATAGCCATATTCCCGAAGATTCTGTATGACAAATTTGACATATTTATGGACCTAATTGTTAGGCGAACAAAACTGTATACCTTCAAAACGTGACGGCCTCGACAAGGTAATTCTCGCCCCACTGGGATGAAACAATTCATCAGACTCTCTCTCTCTCTCTCTCTCTCTCTCTCTCTCTCTCTCTCTCTCTCTCTCTCTCTCTCTCTCTCCCTCAAAAATGACATAGCTGGAAGGTTAATTCAACACTAAATTTTTTTTATAGGATTTTTTCTGCTTGTATGAAAAAACGCAAGATCAATAACCAGTCCTATTGACATGTCATATGCAAAAAAAAAAAAAACACTATACATCAAGCAAACTTTCTAAGTGCAAGAATTTTAGGGAAGCAGTCTAGAGGGAAAATTAATCATTATAAATAATCAACTTAGTTGCAGATGATTTAACGAAATATGTTACATGATATACGACCGATTTCTCACATTTTTTTGCGGACAACAGAAAACACTATGGAGTTAACCCCTTTCACAAAATAGAAGCATGAATGATCAGTTACTCTTGTAACTAAAACAAAAATACTTTACTGCGTGATTACAGAGACGAAATGAAGGATCAATTGGAGATGAGCAAAGTTTTCAGGTAATTGCAGCCAATTATAACTCACTAAACTCATTGCCACATGAGCGCCTAATTACAACGGGAATAACAATTTTAGGAAGAAGAATAGAATTCTGGTCTCTGTATTATCTTTTCTGAGAACGGAACGAAGCCTCGGTGGTACTGGAAGATTTCTTCTTACTCCAGCTTGGTCCTGTTCCTTGAGCAACCGGTGTCACGATCAATGAATTTGTTGCTTGAAAAGCTGCATCGTACCTTCTTTAGTTTATAGGTCTTTCAGTAACAAAAAAAAAAAAAACAACGATAGTAACGATGTCTAGAAAGGATAAGCAAAAGGGAACTCAGGTACTACTTTGTATGAAAATCCTTTTCTCATATTGCAAATGATATATACAAGCAAACATGACGAATAATTTAATTATTTATATTATAAAAATAATTCACAACATAAAAAAGATAAAAAGTGAACATTTTACATTTACCCTTTACTTCATGGCGGTTTTCCAACGTTGATAAGCCTATCCAGGTCCATTTTACCTCGTTTCTTTTTATTTATGACAACCCGTCGTGCAACATTGAAAAATCATGCATTTTGTCTTTTCATCTACATTTTTTAGGTCAGTCGAAATGCCAGTTCATCTTTATTTAGTGCCCCTTTCCAATAATGATTTGGCATCATTTTGTATTTTCTTATTTACAGTTCTATTTTTTTTATTTTCTTTTCTATAATTCTTTTTTTGCCGGCAAATACTCGAAAGTTCCTGCTAGTTAGCTTGGGCGAGCAAAGAGGAATCTCTCGTTTTTCTCTCTCTCTCTCTCTCTCTCTCTCTCTCTCTCTCTCTCTCTCTAAACATTTCTGTAAAATATACGCCATTGAAAACAGCTTTGTCATTAATATTTCAAAGCCTTCGTGATTTCGCGTTTCGTATTCAGTGACATTTTATTGATCTGTTCAAGCTATTTTACAACATTATAAATGTTACTTGGTCGTTACAGAGCAAAGGTATCTCCCACCTACCCAAACTCACAATCCCCCTACCCCTCATCCCAACCCAGCCCCCACTTCTACCAAACCCGCCACCGACAAACGACCATTTTCTCCCACGGGTAAATGAAAAGGACTGTGTAACTAACATACCAGGATTTATTTTCTTTTTTTTAGACTTTATAGCTATTTCATTTGAGCTATGGCATTTTTATTCGTCCTTTTTTTTTAGATTGTGTTTCTGTTTCTTTGCCTTTTTCTGTTTCTCTCCTTTTTTATTCGAGTGAAAACAAACCTATGTCCATTTATTTGCTTTTCTTGATATGCGACTTTGCTTAGCTGGAACTAAATGAATATTGATTTTGAGGTACGCTATCAGAATCAATTTATTATGGCCAACGTCTCTCTCTCTCTCTCTCTCTCTCTCTCTCTCTCTTTCTTTATTTCATAAAGTAAACGATTTTTTCTTTTCACCCAGAACGAATATTACACAAAAGATATTATAACTAAATATGAATTTTAATGTCTAGCTGACATTAAAGTACAATTTCCCTTGTATATATTTTTCTGTAGGTTATGGTGTTCAGTGACATTTTAAATTTTTTTGTAATAGTTTTTCATTTTTATTTTCACTTTCCCTAATGTGTAATACAACCGGTATCAGTTATATATTTTATGTTCGCTTCACAATGCAATATTAGTAAAGCAAATTTTCAGGTTTGGTCAAAAAGAGGAAACGCATTGCAATTACAGATAAATTTGAAATGAGCTTTTTCGAACAACCAGTCAATATTTGCGTGAACACCACTAACTAAGTACATTATTACACATACCATAGAACCTTTAAGTAGCTGCCATATTTCTTATGCTCTTGTAACCTTTAACCTTTTCCGTGCGTAACCTAATTTTCTCTAAGAAAGATTCTTTTAGTCGTAAAAAAGAAACCAACAACTCCATCTCTCTAATTAACGACCTCTTTCATCTTTCCACTCTTGCTAAAGTATTTTTCGATATTCATTCAGCCTCTTTTCTCAAACACCTTCGTTCTAATTCTTCGTTATGGCTTCATTTGCGTAGGACGGAGGTGATACTTACCCTCATATCCGGGTGAAATATATATTTAGTGCCTGTCGTTCCTGGTAGCTATGTTTGCTTTGCCCTGAATGAGAAATATGTTTGTTTAATTTCCTTTCATGATTTTACTGTTTCTAAAATTTATTTATTTATTTATTTCCATTTGTGGAGCATTGTCCGCTTACGTTGACTACCAAGTTTTAATGTCACTCATCTCTTACTGTATGACGGTATTTGTACAATTACACATTTACTATATATATATATATATATATATATATATATATATATATATATATATATATATATATATATATATATATATATATATATATATATATATATATATATATATATATGTGTGTGTGTGTATGTGTGTATATATATATATATATATATATATATATATATATATATATATATATATATATATATATATATATATATATATATATATATATATACATTTAAAGGACACATATATGCATTTCATAGCTTCAATGCTTTAAGATGCTATCGTGGAAGGTTCGGAGTGAGAGCGAACTGGGTCGAGAGATTCGATGCAAGATTGCTGAAACAGTGCATGGTTTGATTCCTTCAGCTCTTTGCGCGAGAAGCTCAGCAATATTGGAGATCAGGTGATCTCAGAAGCGCTATGTATATTCGTGAGTACGTGCGTTACTTTGATCTAGATTATGCCAAAATCTGCCCTAAAAGTGAGTTTGATCGTTCATTAACGTGATAGAACTGCAGCTATACAGTCATAACTTTGAAGTGGTTCCAGGCTTTGAAAATCGGCAGATAAGGTAGAGTCTCAAATCTCTGTTTTTATGGGAGAAAATTGAACTTGTGATTTTTACCATGACTTTCTAATCATTATGAACTTATGAACTGGTGTGGGATATTTAATATGAATATTCATATCTCTTTTATATTATTATTTTGCTATGTTACTTTTGCCATATCTTGGCTATGCATTTTACACTTTCCATTATTGTGTTTTGTATTTCATGTATTTTTGGGAGTTTTCTGTCATATTTAATTATTTCGACAGATATCTGTGGACTTGTGGAAATAGCTGGGTGGTTTGATAAAGAGAACATATGCAAGTCATTTGCAATGTCAGTCTCTTTATGTGGTAGACTTTTTTTTGTTTTTTGATATGACTTTTAGTTGTTGATTTGGGAGTATGTGAGATTTTGTGTATTTCCAGGCTATTAGCCACAATGAGACTTCTTTAGTCAGAAGTGCTTCGCAATTTAGAGTTTAGTTATCTGACTCGATAATTCAGTTATTATGCATTTTAATCTTTGCTTTGTTTTATTCATTTCTTGTTGGGTTATTTGAATAATAAACCTATTTTTGTAGGAAAAGATTGTGTTTCTTTAAATAGTCCATTTAATTGCTTTGTGAGAATGAGTGAGGTCAGGAGAGAGAGAGAGAATGAGGTGAGAGAGAGAGAGAGAGAGAGAGAGAGAGAGAGAGAGAGAGAGAGAGAGAGAGAGAGAGAGAGAGAGAAAAAGTGCGAGTGAGATCAGGGTCGAACCTTTTACGTCTTTTCCTGAAGTTAGATCGCTAAGATCACGCTACGTACACTTCCAAAACAAGTGTTGATCTGTTCCGTGTAACAAATGTTAATGGTGGCAGCGGGTAAAAAGTTAAATGGTCTCAATTAGGGTAGCGAAAGAGGGAGATTACTAATAGACTAATTGATAACGTTGATGCCCAAGGCACAGACTAGCCTCGGAGCAGGAATGAATAGTCAGTCTTAAAAGAGCGAGTTTCATAGGTGAGTCATGATTACTGTTTAATACGGGGAATCTTTTTTTTTCCGTCTATGTTCGAGTATTGGGAGTGGGGAGTTGTGAAATAGATCTGGGTGATCTCTAGAGCAATTTTGAGGTTAAGGAAATACCCAAATAAGTGTGATTAGTGGCGATTGTGAGTTAATTAAGCAAAGTGGTGATTCAACAAAAATCACGCTTGTGTTTCTCTGCTTCGTCTTCGAGATGGTGACGTCACAAGTTGCACAGAGCTCCGTTTTCTGTTAGCAAGTCACGAGTGATAAGTACTCCGTTTTCAGTTCTTCTTTTAGAGGGGGTAACTTTTGCCTTTCTCTAGTGTTCTTTTTGGTTTCTTTTTTATGTTGTTATGCTCAGGGCGTGTAATCACTTACGAAATGCAGAACGATGCAGCAAGCACATCCCAATCAGTTGTGGTGCATAAGGTGACGAGCGTTAGCGCGGGAATTACTAATTTTAAAGGGTTAGTGGATGGGAAGCCAACCCAAAATATAGAAACGTTCATTGAATCAGTGAACAATTACCTGGATTCCAAGAAAATTACGAATGGCGCTGAAA
The DNA here is from genome assembly GCF_040412425.1 of Macrobrachium rosenbergii. Taxonomy (NCBI): domain Eukaryota; kingdom Metazoa; phylum Arthropoda; class Malacostraca; order Decapoda; family Palaemonidae; genus Macrobrachium; species Macrobrachium rosenbergii. Next base: position 1,303,734 of record NC_089749.1, on the reverse strand, counting down.
CTTTAACAGAGGCTAAAGCATTTTTAGATCTGGATAAAGGAGGTATTGGAAAACGGGCACGCAGTTTCGGGTTCAGAAGGTGTAGAAATTGGAATGAACTGCAGAAATTTCTACGAGCTACTTATGGCGGAGTTCAACGTGAGTGTGCAGTTCGGAATTTGCGAGAGTTTATCAAAATAAAGAAGGGCAACAATTCACTGGTCACATACAGTGCGAATTTATTTGATGCAGTAGGTGAGTTAAAGAAATCTATAACAGGCTCTCCATGGGTAACTGGAAATAATATCTCCTTAGATAATTTTGAAAGATTGTTACACTTTGCTTGCCTTTTAACGTCGGTCCCAGATGTAATTGTAGATAGTTTTGACAAAAGAATTGATCTGGATACAGACGAATCATTTTTGTTTGCACAGATTAATAAAAATATATCAAAATGCCCGACACTGGACAGTAGTTTTGTACAGGGAGGTGCAAAGATGTCTGCTGCGGTTTTGAAACCACAGAACAATGCTAGTCCCTCGCATTCGGGAAATGATGCAACAGCGAAGACATGTGCACGAGTAGAATCGAAGAAAATTCCAGAGAGATCAGTCACAACGATACGCTGTTTTAATTGTGATAAACTAGGACATAGCAAATCAAATTGCAGAGTGAGATATTGCTCAGCTTGCAAATCTTCAGACCATGGATGGAGATTTTGCCCAGCCACAAAGAATAGAGATTATTCAGGGAAGTCACGGGGTGGTTTTTCTGGATATGACAGGAGAATTCCACATGATGCAAGTTCTAGGTACACAAACGAACATCAGAATTTTCACAAGATAAGTTCGAAGACGGACATAGGATAATGACTAATCACGTCTTAGAGTCACTAGAACCTAGGCCGATTGTAAGGGGATTTTCTAATGGCAGTGAAATTTCTATTTTCATTGATTCTGGTAGCTCAGTTAATTTAGTAAATGCTGACCTTTTCACTCGAAGTTTCCAGAGTGTAAATTAGTCCCTACTAGTGAGACAGTGTGTGACGTACAAGCGAGAAACTGAATATTTTAGGTTCGTCATTTCTTACGCTTTGTATCGGCGGAAAGACAATAGTAGAATCATTTTTGGTCATAGAAGGATTAGCCTTAGGTGAAATGGTTTTGCTAGGACACCCTTCTTGCATGCGACATAATATCAACATTCTTACGGGAATTCAGGGGATTACAATAGGTGAGCCAGGTTGTTTTGTTCCATATATACACAGGGAAAAAACTTGTGAGAAACCTAAGACGCAGTCTGAGACATGTGTAACACATTCATTAGAGAGTGAAGACATTCCGCAAAAGTCTTTCAAAGGATTTTTGTTGGAAAATATTGAATTGCAACCGCGAGTTCCTACATTGGTTAAAGTGTTGATGAAAGAGAAGAAGTTTCCTTCTCAAGTATGCGTTGTTGAGGGAACCGAAAATTCAAAGACGTTGTGAGTACGGTGTCAGTAAATGAAGTTTCAGTCGCAGGTGCAACTGCAGTAGAATTGGTGAGCTATCAAAATTCAGTAAAAAAATATTCAAAGGGTACTTATGTAATTGATTTTGAAGAGTTTAATGAAGAACATAAATTAGTGAGTTTTTGTGGAGACGGGAATATGTTTCCTATCGAGGAGCAACAGTTCCGAAGTCAGGTTCTGCATGAACATTTGGCTAAAGTTGATTATCCTGAATATTCAGATAAAGTAGAGAAAGTGTTGAAAGAATATTTAGATATCATTGCTTTGAAGGGAGATAAATTAGGAGTTACAGATGTTTTAGAGCATTCAGTTCGCCTAGAGTAAGGTACAAATCCCATATATATTCCAGCATATCGAATTCCTTTTAAGATCAGAGAAGAAGTAGAAAAAGAAGTTCAGAGGTGGGAGTCGGAAGGCATTATTAGGCCGTCCAATTCTCCATTTAATTTTCCTTTGCTTGCAGTTCCTAAGAAAGACGGTAGCATCAGAGTTTGTGTAGATTTTCGTAAATTGAATGAGAAAACATGCCCAGATAGATATCCTGCAGCTTGTTTGCCTGATTTGTTTGTTGAGATCGGTGGCAAGAATATATATTCATCTATAGATCTTATGCAGGGTTTCTACAGGTTCCGCTTTGTGAGAGTAGCCGTAAATATACAGCATTTTCGGTACCAAAGGGACATTACGAGTTTGATAGAATGCCTTTTGGATTACAAGGGTCCCCAATAACATTTACTAGACTGGTTAACACAGTACTTCATGGCTTGTTAGGAAAGTCGGTGTTTGTGTACATGGATGACATTCTCATATGCACAGATACGATTGAAGAACATCTAAAGGTGTTAAAAAGAAGTCCTCAAGCGATTACGGTTCGCTGGATTGAAGGTCAAATTGGCCAAATGTGAGTTTCTGAAGAGAAAAATTGTCTATTTAGGACATGTTATCTCTAAAGAGGGAGTCAGAGTGAATGACGAGAAAGTTAAAGCCATTGTGAATTTTCCAGTTCCCAAAACCAGGAAACAGATCTGTTCGTTCCTAGGTATGTCGGGGTTCTTTATATATATATATATATATATATATATATATATATATATATATATATATATATATATATATATATATATATATATATATATATATATATATATATATATATATATATATGTATATATATATATATATATATATATATATATATATATATATATATTATATATATATATATATATATATATATATATATATATATATATATATATATATATATATATATATATATATATATATATATATATATATATATATATATATATATATATATATATACTATATATATATATATATATATATATATATATATATATATATATATATATATATATATATATATATGTGTGTGTGTGTGTGTGTGTGTGTGTGTGTGTGTGTGTGAGATGAAGAATAAAGCTACATGGACTGATAAAAGAAAATAGTATTTTAATTGCAGATATAGAATATATTACCTTTTAAAAGCTGATACGTCATTGCCTGTCTAATCTATGATATTAGAAAAAGAAAACTCTACTAACTCCAAGTCAAGCAAGTTACTTCTCAGTATTATAAAATTAAATTTAAGCATTGCCTCCAACGTAGTGCCACGTAAACGTCTGTCATCACTTAAGCTTCCGTCTCGTGGTTATCCAGTAGGTCTGGGTATATCTTCAAATCATATAACCCATTCAAAGAAAATTTAGGTCAATTTATTCTCACTTCAGTAACATTTAACTAAGCAACATTTTCCATTATTTTTTAAGGTGAAAATAACCGCTTCATTCTTGCAAGTTATTTTCCATCGTCATCAAGCGTATCCGTAATTAATGTTAGGATTAGCCATATTTTAATTGCCAATAAAAAGAAAATTTCCAGTTTCACGACAAGGAAACACCAAGAAAAAACACCTCACTTTCCATTCCATATCATGCCTTCTTTCTAAGTCTGTCACTTCATCACTTCATCACTCGGGAATCCTCCTTGAGCCCTGAGCACCTCTCCCTCGACCCTCTTGCTCCCCGAAGTAAGTTTAGTTGTCCCTCGAGTTTATCCTCACCCGGCGACACTTGGTCATGAATGTCCTCGGAGCTTTGTTTGGACCAGTTGAGTGGGAGAGGAAGCGAGATCTTGATTCACATTCCGTTTGAATGAGGGACGGTTTTAAACTGAGTAATAATAATAATAATAATAATAATAATAATAATAATAATAATAATAATAATAATAATAATCACATTCTGGCGCTATTACTACTATAAACATTGAATCCAAATGAAAATTATGTGACGAATCTCAACCTCTCCAGGTAGGTCTCGAACCTACTGTTGGCAAGCTGTATAAAGTGTGGCTGCTGTGAATTACAACCTTTCGTGTTTACTC
>NC_089749.1:1259836-1297336 GCF_040412425.1 Macrobrachium rosenbergii | reverse complement strand
GTGGTCATGCATGATGTTATGTGCTATTAATAAAAATAGAATTTCATTCTTTGTCTAAAGTACCTGAAGGGTAGCCGAACATACAATAACAACTGTTTTTGTTTTTTTAGACGTACAGTGGCTGTGAACTGGGTTGATCGCTCTTTACAACTCATTTCAGACAATGAATTTTTACAAAGTTATTATTGCAGAAGCGAATCCATCTTAAACAAATCAAGAGACTTGAATGACTAATGTCAAAATTATTATATTAAAACACTCATCAGCACTAACTCTTATCCGATGTTTGCGATAATGCATTTTGAATTTAGGGGTAGTACAGATTTCTGGTTTCATGAGAGCTTAATTTTGTTAATGAGGTCACTCCCGTTGTTGGTTTAACGCGTTTCTTAATTACCTCATTTCTACGGATGATGAAAATTGATTTTTAACCCAGAAAATCTACCTGGTTCTCACCTTTATAATTGCTGCCGAAAAATAATAAAGAGAAAATTCTTGTTCCTGATGAAAAAGTAATAAACGAGAAATTTAATTACCTGATCACATTTATGTACAGACCATAATTAAGATCCTTTTCAGCGAACAAACGCATTTTAAAATAATACTATTAGCAACTCATGGGAAATTCCTTCTTCAAAGAATACAAAAACATTGATAATGTTTTGATTCGTTTACCTGACGATGCCGAGCAAAGTGAGATCACGAGGCAGAAATGATGACCAGCGTTGAATAGTGAGATAGTAGAGAACGACTGGACTAGACCAATCAGTTTCTCCAAGAATATATGAAGGGTAACATTTTCAGTTGTAGCAAGAATTTATGGAAGAAGGTTTTACGTTTCCACCAAAAATTAAAAAAGGGAAAGGTTTTCAGTTCCATTAAGATTTATGAAGAAAAAACTTTACACTGCCATTAAATATTTATAAAGAAAGATTAACAGTTATTTCAGGAATTAATGAGGGTAAACGTTTCCAGTTCGAACAAGAATTTATGAGGAAAACGATCTACAGTTTTATCAAGAAAAAGTGAAGAGAGATGCATGAATGTCCACCAAAAATGTCTAAATAGAGAGGCAAAAGTCTTTACAACACGTAACAGACCTGAATCATCTTGGTCTCTGGTAAAGGAGGGTCTGGAACAGGGTGATTCCCCCGGTGAGACTCTGGCCTATTGTCAACCGCTCAACCGGATTAACTTCACAGAGTCCATTCAGGTGTGATCTTTCTCCCAACTGAGGCGAATTAGAGAGACGTTCCCCAAATTGAAATTACCCGTCTGGGAGATTATATATACCTAACTCTGTCTCCATTTTCTCTGTTCATCTGTTAGTATTTCTTTCTTAGATTCACACCGGATAAAACACAAAGACTTAATCATTGTTTTAAGAAAATTCTGTCCGTGGATAAAGATTAGTTTGAGGGCTAATTTATGGTGCTTTTACTCGACGAATTATGAACATTTTCAAGAATGTCTAGTAACGATAGTAGGAAATGGATATTTTGAATTCTAAGAATGGATATCAATTACAGTTAAGGTGTGAACATAGAAAAATAAGGCTTTCATATGCTGTACGCTTTTCGACACCTTCCCGGATTGTCCTTGGCTACTTATCATGACAGGATATTTTCTCAATATCAATATATAGATTCTTACTAAAAACAAAACAAAACTTTGCCAGAGGCGTCAATGTCGGCATGCTAATTAGGAAGAGACACGCTGAAAGCCCTCCAGACAAAAGAGACAAGTGACATCGATCCTCGTGAGCTGAAGTTCTGACAAAATAAAATTGTCTGAAAGGAAAGACATGAATTTCAATCCCTCGACTGAATTTAAAGAGAATCGAGGTTCTATTCAATATTTTTTTTATCGAGAAGTTATTAATGAAAGAATTGGATATCGTTTTCATCAATCGCCCTTTCAGGGACTTTCGTGTTTTTATTTTATTCTAAAAGATAGACCCCGCCTATCAGAAAGTAGTGTTGCAAGATACTGCCAAGTGAATGATATCTTGAGAATGGAAAAGGATTATTTAAAAGAAAGTGAGGAAAATCAGTTAAACTCTTTCAGTCCTTGACAAAATAACATATGCGACAATTTTCAACGTTTTTTTTTTTTTGTTGAATGAGGAAAATAGAAAACCGAAATTCAAAGTTTTCAATCACTCTTCAGTTGACTACCGTTTATTATCAAATATTTGTCGATGCTGCTAAACAAACGAAAGTTTATGAGCGAGAATGAATTATTTCAGTAAGAGGAAAGAGCATTTGGTGTGATTCAAGTTAGGATATAGAAAACACGAGTCTTACCTTCACAGAAAAAACTGTGTTCAGAATTTGCTTCATATTCATGTAACAAACCTGATACACTGACCAAATGTAATTTCTATCATGTCCTTGTATGTAGCGTGATACACTGGAAAAAATAATCAACCATCACTGGGAGTTGGCGAGCCTGTCCTCTTTGTGACACTCCGCATGAAAGATGAAACTAATTTTCATATTTGGTAGTTTTTTCCAATCTAACGTAACAAAAATCGATCTAGCTTCCACTCACTGACAGAATCTTTCAGCCACAAATGACGTCCTCACGTGCCTCTGAATCACCGGTCACGACCAACGACAGACTTCACAGGGAAGTGAATGGAGTCATTTCCTCTCTCAGTTACCCAATGGGGAGTGATTAAGGACACGATTTCTCTGTCGTTGTGTTCATCAGGAAGTCGGTTGTTCATTCATCTTTTTCCTGATCGGTGTTTTAGACATGATGGTGATCTTTCCTAAAGTCAGGAGAATGTTAAGCTGCCTTTTGCTTTAATAACGTTGTTTTCATGATACTTATTTTATTTTTAATCAAAATTCGGCCTCATACAAAACAACCAACAAAAATATAAAAACTTACTGGGAGAATCTAATGAACTGCACTATAGCCTATTGGAAGGAAAAACTGATACTATACATTTCTAGGTAGGAATGTTGCAGAAGATTCTAAATTGGTGTTGAGGTCCTGCTGTGCGCACTTGTACTCACTTCTCCAAAGAAAGGAATCAGTCACTGGCAGTAAGTGAATAATACAAAAAGTGGCAAACATGTATGTTCACTTACACAGACGCAGACACAGGCGCGCACACTGATATATATATATATATATATATATATATATATATATATATATATATATATATATATATATATATATATATATATATATATATATATATATATATATATATATATATATATATATATATATATATATATATATATATATATATATATATATATATATAGTTTTAACAGTTAGAAGAGAAGTGATAATTTATGAAGAAACCTCGTTTTACCATTTCTTTCAAACGTGTTTCTCTCCTCTCCACCAATAAATAACTCATAGCCAAGTCGGTAGCGTGCCGGACTCCAGCATCAGGGCACACCAGCACAACCAAGGACCGTCATTATCTTGTGAGGTTACTATCGCAGTATGGGCCAAAGGAGAGGGTGGCTGGGCTGGAGGACGTGGGGGCTGGGACGTTGGGTTATTTTGAGGAGGCAGCTTTCTTTTGACACTGTTTTAAAGAATATTAGAACGGAAGGAGTTGAGAGCTTTTCCCATTTGCTGACAATGTCGAATTGCTTAAAGTCTCTTTGGGCATTTTGGGAGAGAATCCAGTATGAAGATTTTGAGAATCAGATTTTTCCATCAACCAGCTTCACTAAAAAGGACTAGTTTACGCCCATTTACCTTCTCCAAAGTTTTTACAGTGAATGTAAATTATCCTTTCATATTACTATTTTTATTAGTAATAGTATTACCATTAATATATGTAGACCATTGTGCTGGAGCAAAGTCATCAAATATGTATACTCCTCAAACGCAAATTCTAGTACTTAATAATTGACATAATATACAGTAGAGTTGAAACTACATTAGTTGAATGCCTTTGAATAGATTATCACGTTTCGAAAACAGCAAACTTCAGAATCGTTATCAATAATCTTGCGTATATTAATCGAATCCCATCATAATTATTTAAAACATCAGCATGAAAACATAAACCGTATCACCCGCTCAGCCAAATGTCGTCGAATAGCATAATTTGATGCAGATTTGCATAAATCCATAAAGTTTAAATTCTACGTTCGCGCTGGAACCTTATTAACATAATCTCCGCATGACTTCTAGAAATTATTCTGTTACTTTGCAAAATTAACGGAAGCGGAATAGAGTTATAAAGTAATTCATATGAGGATACAGCTGTTACAGTCAATGACTTGATTCGTTATATGTAAATGAAATTATATCTATAGGAAGCGTATACATTCTTTTATATAATATATATATATATATATATATATATATATATATATATATATATATATATATATATATACAGTATATATATTTATATATATATGAGTGTGTGTATTATATAGAAGAATTTATGTGTTTATTATGAATATAAATTCAGAAGACACTGGTACTCTATCATAGCTAGGTGGACTGGTGGGCGGTGGACGTGGGTCAAATCACGAACCTTGCGAACATGAAAGAAATATACAGTATACGTATACTTGTATGTGTGTGTGTATATATATATATATATATATATATATATATATATATATATATATATATATATATATATATATATATATATATGAATGAGTGTGTGTGCGTGTGCGCGCGTGTTTGTGTGCAGAGGTATGTACGTGTATATTACAATAATATTTCTCAGTACGCAAGCAAATCAATTCAGAGAGAGCGTCACTCCCAGATCGAGTGGGCGTTCATGAATAAATATGTAGGAACAGGACACTTGCGGTTACCAGTGAAACACAAAGGCAACAATGTCTTGCTGGAATAAATGATTAGAGTGAATATAAAACCGCCCTGAAGATAGAAAGCAATACTGTGTATTCTTAAGTTTTAGCTTTATTTTTCGTGGATTTAGGATTTAGAGGAACAAATTGTGGTGTTCTTAACATAAAGAAGGAGTCCAGTTACCATGACTAGATATTAGTGCCTTACAATCGACGATCTGCAGGTATATTACCTAGCATCTTTTTTTATTTAGTTCGTGAAATTGTACGTAAGTTGAAAAACCATCACTATGACTTTATATCACGCGTCATATGATGTCATATCATGATGTAAATTATGTCCGTAAATCCTGAACTTTTCATGCTAGTTATTGTAAACTTTCTTGCTATACTTTTCTCTCTGTGGGAGTCATTCTGAATATTTTTATGTTTCTGCTGTCCTGTGGAAGTCATTATCCTTAAGTAAAATCATACTTCTCTCCTTGGCAACTAACGATCATCACTCTTTGAGCAACACACCACCTTGACCCAACACTCATCACCTATTGCTCGTCATTTCTTGATTTTGCTTTGACAGTTTATTCCACTGCATCTACCTCGGAATTTACAATCATTATTCCCTAGGTAGTACATGACCAGTAATCAGTTTTCATCGCCAGTTATTTTTTAGTCATTATGTTCTCTTACTGAGTGTGAACAAAATAATTTTATTCTTCATTGAGCTATAATTAATCATTGCTCAGTACTTATCACATGAAGGAGGAGGGGGAGGAGAAAGAGAAGGAAGAGTAGGAGGAGGAGTAGGAGAGGAGAATGAGGAGGAAGAGTAGGAGGAGGAGGAGGAGGAGGGGTGGGGGAATCGGAGAATATCTTCCAGGATTTCTCCATAAATATTAACTCAGCAATTCAAGAGAATCGTCCCATTTCACACCTTTTTCAGACGTTGTTTGCTTTAGTGAAAATTGTCAATTATTTTTCTTGGCCAGAAGAGGATGACGTAGGATTGAAGAGTTTGTTAGATGGTTTTTTTTCTATGTCATAATTTCTCTTTATCATGGAGGTTATTGGTATCTTTATCTGGTTCTAATTTCGAGGAAGGGTCAAATAGGCTGGGTTTGCTGATTGGACTGTTTATTTTTGAAAGTTTGGGGAGAACCTTCTCTTGAGGTCATGGAGATAAACAGATTTTTTGAAGCCGTGTGTTCCTTGTGTATAAAGCAACGATAATAATTAATTCGAAGTAAATATTTCTGCCAAACGGCTTCTAGTTAACATAATCCTAAACGAGTCTGACAGTAGATGTTCAAAAGCTTCTGGATAGATTTGTCGAAATTTTTCAGTACTTCCAATTCGACTTGAACCAGTAAAATACTCTAGTCTTAACTGCTGGCAGATCACCTTGGTATACTAATAATGAAGGGGAAACAGTCATGCAAGCTTCATAACTTACTAAATCTGTCCTTGATACCACAGTACAGGGCTAATGAAAAAGTTTTTTATTTTTTTTAGAGTGAAATGTTGCTGCCATGATAGTTAGATTAAAAAGTAGATAAATGAAAATTAAAACGAATGTTAAACAAAAACCGTTATGTTTGCACCTTAATCGCAGTAATGAATGATTCATTTCACATCACTCACTAAATTCTGAATAAACATATCTTTAAATCTCACTGCTTTCCTTTCCTTTAACTTGTTTAATAGCTTTGAATAATTTTAAGGATTGCTGGGTGTCTTTCTGCTTATCTTTCGTTGCTGAGTCAGGGAAGAGTTTTACTGTTAGCCAGAGAAGGAGGAGGAAAAACAGTAAATCTATTTAACAGAAAACAGTTCAACACTTACACGATATGCAAGAGAACACTAACCTGACTTTAGGCGCTCATTGCCAAATCATTTCAAAAGAAATAAATAAATAATATGAACAGCTAACATTTTCCGGTGCACATAGCATTTATCAACAGTGGTGTTCATTTTCTTTTCCTTTTTTATCATTATGTTTATTTAATTTTTTCCATCACTTCTTACAGTTTCAGTTAATTTACTGCATAATATCATATGGTCAACTCGATAATCATTTCCATGTAATCAAGTAATGGAAATGAACTGAAAACTGAAAGAATAAAGCAAATAGAATAAATTGAAATCTTAGATTACACTTGTCTCTCGGTCATATAATGTAGCGAATATAAAAGCATATGATTTAAGTTATGGAGAGAGAGAGAGAGAGAGAGAGAGAGAGAGAGAGAGAGAGAGAGAGAGAGGGAGAATCCATCGCCGCTCTACCCCCATTCATTGCCTGTCACTAAACATCAATTACCACAATCCTGAGTATTGGTGGATGGCGACACCAATGTGCATATAATTATAATTGGCACCACGACCTTCGATGCGTAATCCCAATATGACAGATATGACGGGAGACAGTTCTGTCAGCATCATCGGATGACTGGACAGTTTCGGTCGATGCTCGATTACCTGACACTTGGACGCCCTATGGAATAATTATTTTTGTTATTGATTCAGGCTAGGTTGGGCTATTGCTCTTCTGTGTGGTCCATACGATAAGAGATTATTGGAGAAGGGTCAAATACATTTATTTGTATGTGTGTGTGTGTGTGAGAGAGAGAGAGAGAGAGAGAGAGAGAGAGAGAGAGAGAGAGAGAATATAAATACAATGCTATAGAATTATTTCAATCTCTCTCTCTCTCTCTCTCTCTCTCTCTCTCTCTCTCTCTCTCTCTCTCTCTCTCTCTCTGGGGCAACCTGAACGAACTGTAGGGTCTGTAAGGTAAGGTGTAAAGTAAGGTCTCTCTCTGACTAAAAATGTACGTTACCTTTCTCCCGTAATAGCAAACACAACCAACCTTTTAATACATAAAACGCCAGATCCTGTAACACCGACCAGCCACCCTTGTTGTATGAATAGCTAAGAAGTTGTGCATGTAAACTGTCAAATGAGTCTTTCTCCTCTATAACATTAATCCCTGTCTGTAGGCCACTGGGTCAGAAAATGCTGAGCATTTATTTGACCTCTGACTTCCGGCGAAGAAATTATGGTGAAGAGAGATAGAGTGAAATTTTAATCAACATGCTCTTAATGGTTTCTCCTGCTTTAAAGAATCAAACAGCTTATAGAGGCAGTTTTTCAAACACTCGAACATTTTTTTTTCTTTTGTGCATCAAGCCGCTATTTCGAGAGCTTCTTATGGGAGATACTCGTACATTCGCACTGCTTGAAGTATTTCAGGAGGGAATCTCCAGGAGATTAAGAGATCATTTGAATGTTTCGCTGCTCTTTCGATTTCTTATGTTGTTATTACTTTATTTTGATTTAATTTGATTAGTTTCTTTTATTTTTTCCTATCTGAATTATGCGTTCTTCTAATCTGATCGCATGTAAGTTATGTTGCATATGTCTGTTATTCGCCATATTCCGCTATTATGTTATGAAAAAAAATTGGAAATTATTAATACAATTCCAAGAGGCAAAGACATCTTAATGTAAAGAATAGGAAATAAGATAAATTACTTAATAAGAAAATCGTGATATCAAACGGTCGCTGTAAATGATCATATTAATATTACAAATTAAATTGTTGGAATAAGCAATAGTAAAATAAAATATTATCAGAGTAAAATCGATTTAGATGAAGATTGTAAATGAAAGGTTCATGATTTCCTCTTTGTTGCTCTTTTTGTGTTGGGAGATTTACAGGTGGCTCTCCATTCATCTCTACCCTTCCAGATGACATTCCTGATGTGTTTCCTTTCATGGGAAGCCAAAATGAATGGGCCTCTCTTCTCGCTCTCTTTCCTTGAACGGAGTTTTTCCAAAAGGAGCATTTTGTCCATCTTCAGTTTCTCTTCCTAACGGTATCTTTCAGCTTTTTGCCCATAAACTATGAGTAAAGTAGATATATTATGCATTTATGCTGATGCTCTGTCAACAGCTTTTACTCGTTCCTTTAGTTCAATTTGGTTATCTTTTAGTGGCTTCAGCTTTCAACTTACATACCGTTCTTTTGGTCCATGAGAGATTTCAGGAGTTAATTTGTGGTCAAGTACAATCAATTCCTATCAATGATACTTATAATAATCACACTCTGAAACTCTCGTGGAACTTGTATAGCAGTAAGAATTTCCTTACATAGATAGAACAACAACAATTTCAGCAACCACAACATTAATAATAATAATAATAATAATAATAATAATAATAATAATAATAATAATAATAATAATAATAATAATAATACTGTCAATATTTCAAACCTAACGGAAGTAACATTCTCCTTCTCTCTTCTGTTCTCGATCCAGAGCCTTCTTTAAACCTTACGGAGAATGGAAATATGAATAGTAGCTCTCTCTCTCTCTCTCTCTCTCTCTCTCTCTCTCTCTCTCTCTCTCTCTCTCTCTCTCTCTTATGAAAAGTGGGGAGGAGGGGTTCTTTGGGAAATGAATTTGTGGCTTCAAGTCAACCAGTCTTAAGGATAACGTAAAGCACTTAATTCAAGGTTGCCTCCTCAGTCATTAATGATTGAATTTCCAGAATTCATTGTCTATTTCCTTAAGAGCACTCATCGTTAATTCAGAGATCCGAGGGAATTCTGATTAAGATTAAACAAATTTGTCAGAAATATATATATATATATATATATATATATATATATATATATATATATATATATATATATATATATATATATATATATATACTGCATATATATGTGTGTGTGAGTATGTATATATATATATATATATATATATATATATATATATATATATATATATATATATATATATATATATATATATATATATATATATATATATATATATATATATATATACTGTATATATGTGTGTGTGAGTATGTATATATATATATATATATATATATATATATATATATATATATATATATATATATATATATATATATGTATATATATATATATATATATATATATATATATATATATATATATATATATATATATATATATGTATATATATATATATATATATATATATATATATATATATATATATATATATATATATATATATATATATCACACGTGTACATAGAAGAATATCTATCGAGGCCAAAATAGCTTTATTTAGAGACTGCGTGCTCAGCACTCCTCAATCGAGTCTTGTCATTCTTTCCCTATATAGGACGGCAAGCAATGAAATTCCTTATATCGGTAACGTAGAGGAAGATTCCGAAGACTCCTTATCTTACACTTTGTATGTTTCCCTACAAGATTCTTTGGCATCTGAGCAGAAGGCAATCTGCATGGAGAATTCATATAGGTTGCTGAATATGTAATGGATAGCTTGATAGTTTGTGGTAGAATGGCATCTGTTGGGAAGAATGAGACCTCATCTCAGAGGAATTTGGACTGGAAAAATGAAGAATTTGGTTGCTGTTGACATCCAGACAAGTGACTTCTTCTCAGGAATCATAGAGGAAGCCTCTCCAATGAGATATTCACAATTTTTTAGTTCATTGATTAACTTTACTTGCAAACATCATATAACTTCAAACAATATTGGAATTCGACAATGCAGAATTTTATCAAATCAGTGCACCAAATATTATAAAATCTTAAATAAAAAAGGATATAATGAAATATATGAACCTTTGCTGAGTAATCTCATGACTTTCTCAAAACCTGCGCTCAAAATTTCTTCACACAAGTAACTCCCTAAATCGTTACGGGCTGCTGAATAGCAAGAGCCCGTGCCAGCACAAGGCTGGCTAAATCTAATTCCATCCTAAATCGTGTTACAGCTCAGTTGAACCTGATTGCTAGACGGTCATTTTACCTGTTCTCGAGAATCACTGTTGAGCATGGTTGAAGACATGCTTTAATCTGCGAGAGAGGTCACACTTGGGATGGATCCTGTTACTCGAGCTGAAGAATGCCAGCATCGTCGAGCATCCTCGTCGATGGCCAATTAGACAACTACAATGGATCCTCTTTCCTGGATGCTAAGAATTGTTTAAGGATTTCTTTTATCTCAGGTGGCTGGTGAATTCAGAGGTCCACACTAGGCCTATCATACCCTATAACACCTTACCACACTGACATGCCTACTTAAGATAAGGTTCTGAGCTGGTATAATGTCTTCTTAATCTAAAACCATCCAATCTGACGAAGTTTGATATTCTATTTAAACTTTTCTACAATGATGGATAAGGAATTTCAGTGCTTGTGCTTTCAACTACGTCTTTTGGGTATGATACAGTGACTATTCCTTGCGGCCGTTTATCGGTTTCATTTTCTGCTCACACAGTGTAACCGGTAACCGAAAATCTCATGACCTAAAGACCTTCAGAAAAACAGTATGAGAAAATTAACCATTTCTATGCAAAGGATCAGTGAAGCTATAGGAGCAGACGTCATTCAACTAACTGGCAGGGAGACATTTCTCTGGGAAACAGAAGTTGTGACTGCAACAAGAAAAACAAACAAACAAATAAAAAATGATCAGGGAATGAAATCAGGGAAGGAAGTCTTACCACAAAAGAGGGGACTGAAAAATACTCGGCCTTCAGGGAGAAGATATTTTTGCTTTTCTCCTCAACAGAAATTTTGTTCTACCTTGAAAAGTGACTCGTTTGTCAAGAAACAATATACTGGAAAAAGAGGAGGAATATTTCATTTTGAATTCCTTTCATTTCGTCGAAATGGAAACAAACTCTTAATTATAAGCCTTAAAGAATACATAATATAAGAAATTTTAAAGATTTCGGTAGCTACTTCGGCGGAACTACTTTCAGAATAACTTATATGGATTTAGAGCTTAAACCATACATAGATCATTTTCATAAAATTTCATTAAGTACAAATTCTACAAAACTACGTTTGGAACAAATAAAATTATTATTGTTGCTTCTATGAGGGTAAAATTACTTCAGTTCTATTCATTAACCCTCATGGCAGATTCGTTTTTCATAAAGGAGTACACAGTAAATAGAATATATGACCATGATTCAATTGCCTTAATGTTTAGGCAAAAGATCTTGTACTCCGTTTTTCACTTTCCTCGTGGCCATATGCACTATCCATACATTTTATCAAGTTGTTATTCCCTTATAGAAGTAATTTCATATATAATATTGTTTTATAAAAAAAATTAACACACACACACACACACACACACATATATATATATATATATATATATATATATATATATATATATATATATATATATATATATATATATATATATATATATATTTTTTGTGTGTGTCTGTCTGTATGTATGATGTATGCGTATGGAGTAAGAGAGTTATTTAAGATTCCACCATGTTTTTAGAGAGGAATTTTAGTAATAGTAAGATCAAGCCTATGGGCTCTTTAACCCTGAGATAATTGCTCTGCAAGACTCTCAAGTAACTGGGCGACGGACAGAGATGGAAAAATACGAATTACAGATATAATGGTACAAAGCAAAAATTTTCATTATGATACTCAGAAAAGAAAGACCAAAATAAAATCTAGATATGGCAGATGTACCTGACGATGCAGCGATCAATGTGGAATATAACAAGAATCATTAGGCATTCGTTTATTTTGGTACCCTTGTTATGTAACTTCGCACAAATTTTATATTCCTCATATTCTGGAAAGGCCTCTCTTTATTTTACGTGTTGGAACATACGGAAATAACTAATATGACCTAATGCAATTTAGCATTGTCTAAGTCAGCCCCGAAATACGTTTTCATCATCTTTCAACCTCCTTTGTATGCTGCGCAAGGGATTTTACACCGTTAACAATATCCAATAACATCGTCTGGGGACACAGATTAATAGAAAATCGTAGGTTACAGCCTTTTCTAAAGCATTTTAGAGCAATTTTAGTAACAAGATCATACAATAAACCTCAATATCTCAGCAGTTTCGAGAAGGGGAACAGTTCGCCGTTGTGTAAATCTCCGGTAAAGGTATTTTGTAGGGATGAAAACTTACCCATTCAGAAGAACGTGAACATCCCTCTTTGAAATCATAACTTGTTGTATCATAACTGACTCTGAATTACGCATCAATATTCACCATCTTAACGCCATATTTAGGCATCGAACGGTTCTCGCCCACCCGCTATTTGCCAGATAGCGATACCTTCTTTAGTACTTAACAATTCGAAAATCTGATCAGTTATTTAAGCACGGTAAAGAGAGAAGTTGGGATACATCCTCTTAGTGATGTAAGTCAGAATATCTAAATGATTAACTAATTTTTTCCATTTGTTTATTTTTTATTTGTTGATTTATTTACTTATGTATTTACTTATATTTAATCACTTAATTGGTAAATAACTAATTTGTTGATTTATTTTTTTATTTACTTAAAAATAATAATTTAGTTAACTTATCTATTTGTTTATTTAGTTTATTATAATTAATTACTTAATCAACTAATTAATTAATTAAATAATTCATTCATCTATTTGGTTATATATCAAGCTTTCTTCACGTGTAAACTTAGGCTTCTTCCATGTGAACATGTGCTCATCAACAATAATCATGAACACAAGCGCGCTCGGAAATCGCAAACGTCCGCCAAGGTTGAGCAATCCACTGCACGAAAAGTCGTTTCTCGAAAAGTGGCACTCCTATCTCTCCCAAATTCTAATCGCCGCTGCAGTTACCAATACCGACGCCCGCCATTGACAGAATTTTCGTAAAGATTCATACATCAATTTTGTTTGTTCATGCTAACAAGCAGAGGAAAAAATAAAAATAAAAGACTGGCCACTGTGATTGTAGGCAATCAATTGAAAGATTAGAGTTTGGGAAATGACTGATAAAAAAAAGCAGGATTTAATTCTGGAAGTAGCAGTAAGGTTCAACAGAGAGAGAGAGAGAGAAAGAGAGAGAGAGAGAGAGAGAGAGAGAGAGAGAGAGAGAGAGAGAGAGGAAATTGATCAATTTTGTATTTATGCCAGGCAATCAAGGTTTCGCCTCACATCCAAACAAGCACAAACGCCCGGAACACATTCCCTTTCGAATTGGCCATGAAGTGGGGCATGACTCCCTCCGTTATAAGCTCGACAGGGCCTTTCAAGGGCGTCTTTCCCAAACAGAGCGCAATAATTCAGAGGCGCCTCACATATGCAAATACCATTATTGAACGCTGTCCCCTTTGGCAATGACAGTACTGCTCCTAAAAGCTCTTAATACAGCTTTGATCGAGTTAAGAGCCTTGAAAATTATTTATTGGATATTTTGACTCAACTGGTGTATATCCATCTATCTATCTATCCATCTATCTATCTATCTATCTATCTATCTATATATATATATATATATATATATATATATATATATATATATATATATATATATATATATATATATATATATATTGTATGGATCTTCAGGCACATCGGAGTTGTAAGTAAATATAATTTTAATTGATATAAGAAACTCTAGCACAAGCAAACAAATTTTTTTATTCAGATACCTGTCCATAATATCCTTCCTCAAGTAACATTCACAAATCTATACTAAAAAGGGAGTTTAATTTTCTCTTTCCAACTTACAAAGGAAGCAGATGAAAGGCTTAATTACGAAAGGCATCCCGGAACTTCCCCAGATGAAAGAGAATGGAGAAGTTTGGGATCTCGATACTTCCACGATGGGAGAAGCTTTTTCCATGAAGAATATCATGACTGAACTGGATATAACATAATTTATGCAGCAAGAACTAAATCGAGATGCATGGAAGCGAATATTCCCCAAGGGCTTTCGTCCATTTTCGGTTTATTCATTTTTAGCAGAAGTTTTTGCTGGAAGTTTCCGAAAGTGCTTTTGGAGGGACCATTTTTTTTCTCGTTTTTATCACCTCACGGCTCCTATCATGGGTGTTTTGTGAGTATAACTAATAATTTAATATAGGTTTTGATAGTACAATTGACCACTTTATATATATACACACACGTATGTATATATATATATATATATATATATATATATATATATATATATATATATATATATATATATATATATATATATATATATATATATATAATATATATATATATATATATATATATATATATATATATATATATATATATTTATATATTTATATATATATATATATATATATATATATATATATATATATATATATATATATATATATATATATGTGTGTGTGTGTGTGTATTGATAGAGAGATAGGTAGATGTAAACAACTCAGTGGCAGACTTGCAATCAAACGTGTAACTAGAATATGTAATCGTGAAATAGAAAAAATACATAAGATTGTTAAACTTCATAAAGCAATAGAGAAAGACAGATGAAAACTTGAAGTTGATATTACCCGAGTAAGAGTCAACATAGATTACTGAAGATGCTTCACCTTTCAATTGGGTCATCTGAATATAAAAGTCACTTGAAATGCAATTGAAAACAAGTACTGTGGTTAGAATTTCATTCTTAAGAGAGAGACAAATCCTCTTTTAGTATTTCAGTTAGAGTAAATAGAAGTATAATGTTGATTACGTCACGAATTATTGCATCAACAAATAAGACCTGGTTAAGAGCCGTTTTGATATGACTTTCTGCTTAGTGATTCCTTTGTTTCAGATATTTCCCCTGACCTCCTTTTGTTTTAGAAATTACTGTTATCTAAATAAAGCTACTGTAATTGCACAATATATATATATATATATATATATATATATATATATATATATATATATATATATATATATATATATATATATATATATATTTATATATATATATATATATATATATATATATATATATATATATATATGCATACAGTTTTGAGCAATATTATAAGGGCAATATATATGTTATAGATTAAAGAATTCTTCTTTTATTTTATTAGTATACTGACGAAGTAAGCCATGCAAAAACATATCGTTATTATGTCGCTTTCATTATTATTATTATTATTATATTATTATTATTATTATTATTATTATTATTATTATTATTATTATTATTATTATTATTAGAGGCGTCCACCATCATTGTTTCATTGCGCTTGTGACTATAAGATTGAAGGAATCAGTTGAAGGCGAAATTCTTGAAATTCTTGGTAAATCGAAGCTCATTAATTAATCTAAAGTGAGGGACATTTTACGGGTAATTTAGATATTACGAAATATATCACTTCAGCCTTATATCCATTTCACTTTCATTTACATAATCTTTGCCTTCTGAATTTTTTAAAATAAAACAATAAAGATAAACTGAAATCATTACATTTGCTTTTATTCATCGTATTATATAATTATTGATGATGATAATAATAATAAAAAGAAGTCTTCTTCCTTGTATCTCTTCTGGGAAAGTAATCAGGAAAGTTTCCGTGGAAGTTTCCTCGTTATACGTCCCTGACATTCCCAAGACTTCTGAAGGGCAGAGCAAGACGGCAAAAGTGCTACTTATCCTTAATCCATAGATGGGGATTAAGGTAGACAATGATATATATATATATATATATATATATATATATATATATATATATATATATATATATACATATATATATATATATATATATATATATATATATATATATATATATATATATATAAAGAGAGAGAAAAGAGAATTTTCGACTAAATTTTCTTTGGTAAATGGATTTGCGCTCTCTCTCTGTCTCTAAATTTTACTATTACATATATATATATATATATATATATATATATATTTATATATATATATATATATATATATATATATATATATATATATATATATAAAACTGTGTGTGTGTGTGTGTGTTTAGGCAGAGTTTTCTCTTTCACAATTTTTGTTTTAGGCGGTCGCCTTTGTGGTATTGACTTCTTTGATACTGACTTATTCATACAGGTATAGATATATATATACATATATATGTATATATATATACATAAAATATATATATACTATATAGCTATGCATTTATTATTATAAATCTACAATTTGTTTTTCGTGTAGCTATAAAGGCAGTTCAAAAGCATTGTGTGTGTGGAAAAGAGTGGTAGGGCAAGTCTTTCATCTTCTTTTTTTCAACTTTTCGTTGCAATGATTCCAGTTTATATCCAACTAAACAACAGATATACAATGCAAAGAGTATCTCGATGCGTATTTGTCTCTTTTTCTCGATTTACTTACAAGAAAACCTACCTCCCTTCTTTTGTTCTGATGAAATTTAATTGTATATTCTGAATTCCCTTTAAATAAAAAAAAAAAACACATTCCAAATAGATAACGAGGAAAATGACTCTGCAAATAACTGCCTCCATCACCGTTATAATCTCCCGAATGTTAATCCGGAAATTTTATAGGAAAAACCTCCCTGATTGTCTTCTCCCTCTGCGTTGATCTCCTCAGTAAAAACTCCCTTCCACGTCCCTGCCTCGACAGGAAAAGCTAATATTCGAAGGTCGTTCTCGCAATCCATAACCTTCAGACTTTTTCGAAGCTGGTGATTAGTGTTTTTATGGTTCGTCTGAGTCCAGTTGGTCATGACAGAAATGCAATGATAGGTTTAGAGAACCATTAACAAATTCCTTAATAAAAACCAATTGAATTATCGTTTATGCACGAAGAGAATGTAGAATGTAAGATGAAAAAATAATATGTGTAGGCATGATGTGCATGGCGTTATCTTCACGTGAAAAGAGTAACGTTTTCTTGACGAATATCATGTTTAATAATTTGTGCTAAGACTTTTTATCCTCAAATCGCCAAATATATTTTCATAAACGCTTACATTTTAGTAAACTGTTTCTACATACATAATTTATTACGTGAAAATACTAGTGATTTGAAATGTGCAAGAATCATGTTCCAGGGTTGGTGGTGTTTCGTGTGCACGTCTTCCTGAAATTTTTATAATTCTCACAGCAGGGGAGCACACTCTACCGGGCTTTTTAAAGAGAGATATACAGGGACATCCTAGAATATACATACGAATACATAGCAGCAAATAAGTCTAATGAATAAAAGTGTATTTCTATTAATTCTATATATCAAAGCCCTTGTTTAGAAACTGTCAATTTACAAGTTCATGTATATCATATAATGCCTTCTCTCAGTATCTCAAAACTACTGAGGTTTAAACTGTCGTCAGAAGTCTTTGTCTTAGAGTATCGAATTATCACTTCTAAATCTTCTTGGATCTCTAAAGGCAAATGGCCCACTTTACGTTTAAGACTCAGCTGGAACTGCAGACTCTTTCCAGGGGATTTTCGAATGCATTCCGAGAGGGTTGACCGAGCCCTATTTTTATCGAAGTGATTCAACTTTATGCTCCCAGAGGTCGCTATCTAAAAATTTTCAGGGAATATTTAAGTTGCTCCTCGTATGAATTTAATTCTTGGCACATTATAGTCGCTTCTATAGTTTTGCATTGCTACTCCAAGCAATGTTTATGAATTTTATTTTTCCCAAGCCCGGATACATAAGGAGGGTTGAAGTCAGGAAGGGCATACACCCGTAAAACATCTGCCAAAGCAAAAAATGATGACTCGTTGCAAAATACACATTAAAATCAGCGGCCCCGAATATGGTTTAGCCGAGAAGGAAAAGCATTATATTTGTTTTTGTGGTAATGTTAGCTGGCTGGTTAATACCTTTTTGTCTTCATTTCGCCAGCAATTAATTTTAACCCGCCTTAACATCGAAAAAGTATTTATGTATGAGAATATCAATCGGAAAGGTAATCTATATATATATATATATATATATATATATATATATATATATATATATATATATATATATATATATATATATATATATATATATATATAAAACATTATTTATATATATATATATATATATATATATATATATATATATAATATATATATATATATATATATATATGTATATATATATATATATATATATATATATATATATATATATATATATAATTATATATATATATATATATATATATATATATATATATATATATATATATATATATATATATATATATATACTGAATATATTCCATCAAGTGTTTCAGTGTTGTAGCAGCGCCAGACTGTTCTACCCATGCCATTACCCCATCACTAGTTAACTAGCGTACAGTTCTCCTTATGACGTAGGCCACACCTCTCCCATTATCCACAGGAACTGACGGGTAGCTGTGAATTTTTTTTCCTCTAATTTACTTGATAACAGACACTACCCATCACTTAGTGAAAACCAAGAATATGGAAGTTATCTAATTATTCCTAACCTGGTTAATTTTAACTCTGCAATGCAGTCACTCTCGATTCAGCTTTTCATTTTTTCTTAGTAGCGTTATGATATTCGGTTCTGTCATAAGTATTGTGTTACTTAGAGAGAGAGAGAGAGAGAGAGAGAGAGAGAGAGAGAGAGAGAGAGAGAGAGAGAGAGAGAGAGCGGGTAGATTAAAATGTCTCTCTCCCCTAACCAAGAGCAGGATGTAGCCTGTGATTAAAAATTAGTAACAATAACTGAAAATTATGTAGATCGTAGTGCCGATTAAGATACAAAGCATACCGTAGAAAGTATAGGTCAAATAAAATGAAGATTCCGCCCTAATGAAAAATGCAAGAATATTTGCGATCAGTACACAATGCACAATGTATTATACACAATGTATTATAGGTAAAGCTTTGCTTTACCTATAGAAAGACCATTTTAAATGAAACACCCTCACAGGAATTGAATTAACTTTTTAAAAATCAATATTTCATCATTATAATTATTACAAAAGGTTTAACATATCATTTCTTCTCCAAACAAATAAAACTGTCGTTAGCGATACAAAGAATATATGTTCATTGTTGTTCAATATCTACATCTACCTGCTACTCACCTCTGGCCCCTTCGCCTTTTTACTTCTCCTCTGCTCATTCACCCTGTCCCTCCTCCTCCTCCTCCCCTCCCCCGTCTCTCATTATTACCCTCCACTAAACGTCGTCTTATACGGTTTCTTCCCTTTATGGCCGGACATTACAGGGACTTTCTTTGTCTCATGAGATTTGGCTGACGAAGATGAGACACTTCACACCAAATGCAAGAGACCATTTGGGAGGATTCTGTTGACACCTGAATTAGGGTTTTTGGATTCCGCCGTCATTGTGGGCACAAGTGCGTGAGTAAATAAGCGTTGAAATGAAAAGTCGCACGATCTGAGGAAAATTCTTTTGTTTTTTGGGGGGAAAGTTATGAAAAGGTCTGTTGTCAGTGGATCATCGAAATGAAATTCCCAATAGAAAAAATTGTAAGGCTATCTACCTTTTCGTAATAAGTTAATGGATGAAAATAAGAAGGAATATACGAAAATAAAACCGCATGCTTCTTAAATAGTTTTATCACTGTATTTATTATAAAGAGAAATCTTTGAAATATTCTGAACTAAAATAAGCATTTTATTTAACAAATAATTAAAGCATGAGTGACCACATTATATATAATATTTTCACGTTTTTTGTATACAAACATTGCATGATGTGCAAGGTTGTGTTTGAATGATGCATTCATGGGAAAAGAAGTCTTTGATAAATTCTAACTTATGAAATATAAGAAGTGCGGTTTTGCAAAGATATTTTGTCGGAAAGAAATACCAGACTGTATTCTGACAGGCTGATGTTCGGATATTTGTGAAATGTTCATACGATTTCACCACTTCCTTAGTATTATTTTTTTAATGGCCCAACAGAGGTATGTATGTATGTATGTATGTTTTATGTATAGTACCTAAGACAGAAGATTAGATGTCAGCATTAACTTCTCATTTCAAGAGAATTGACAAATGTGGGTAATCGGGAAATATATCAGAAACTTGCCTGTATTCCAAAGCTATAGCAGGAAAATCCAGTTACCCATTAAAAAAATAAACTTCCTGATGGAACTGCGGCTTAAATAGAGCCGATGATATTTCACAATGCAGGATCAGGTTTTTATTACTTTGAAAAGCGAAACGAGTCACTTCCATTATGTTTCATAATTGGCGTCGATCAGTTGGAGAGACAAACAATTGCTATTCATTGTCCATTTTGTAAATGATATCGAAATGGGCAAACTTTTACAAGCATAAATTTCGCACAGCTAAGCGATGAACAACGGAATTCTGAGACCCGTTCGTTTGGAAACCTTTGGTATGTAAAGGTATTAATTGCATTGGAATAATGGCCGTTTACGTATAGTTTCACTGAATACACACTCGATTGAATAGACGGTTGAATAGAAACTAATCAACTGACTTGTCGTCAATAACCGTTGAATGAACATCAGCCATTAGCTCTGAAGCAAAAGTCCCATGATCAAACAGTAACAGATATGAGAGGATCTTAACATAAGACAATGGAGCTTCATGATATGGTGCCACAAAATTCATCCGATAAATGAACAAGAAAATATGCATTTCACAGCTTCTTGCTAATCAGATATTCAGGATATAACAAAAGAGAGAGAGAGAGAGAGACTCAGGTGCTCCTCTGGTCAGCAATTAGAAAATCAAATTAACATGGAGAGAAAGCTTTGACATGTTATATTGTTTTTGCATATATATATATATATATATATATATATATATATATATATATATATATATATATATATATATATATATATATATATATATATATATATGTATGTATGTATATATATATATATATATATATATATATATATATATATATATATATATATATATATATATATATATATATATATACATACTACTGTATATATATAATGTTTATAAATTTATATACATATATACGTATACACACACACACACACACACATACATATATATATATATATATATATATATATATATATATATATATATATATATATATATATATATATATATATATATATATATATATATATATAATATATATATATATATATATATATATATATATATACATGGAGTGTGCGTGTGTGTGTGTGTGTCCAACTCGTCTCACTTCACTGCATCATTTCTTTCGGCTACAAAACCTACATTTCTTAGAAATCACCGAAGGTCAACCATATTCCAGATTTAAGCCATAAATAGAAATCCAATCCTACAAACGTCCCGTCCTTTCTCATAATTTTCAAAATTTCGAATGGAGATAAAGGAAATGATTTCTCCTATGGATGCTGCTTTCGGATAAAGCTGAAGATTTACCGTTTAGATTCCCGTGTTACAAATTTTGTTTACTCTGTCTTCTTTCCTTTTGGTTAAGAAATTTATGACGTCAATATTTATTGATTTGATTCGTCGAGTAATTTAATCCTCTCATCATGATTTTATTGATTGCTTTGTCTATTTTAAAATTTATTTATTAATTCATTTATCAATTTATTAGTTAACTCTTTCATTTATTTTTTATAAATTTTAGGACCTTTTATGCACATTGCAACCTTAAATGTACGTGGTCGTGAAGAAGTTAATAATTTTTAGTTACTAAATTATATTCATTTATTTTTACTTTCACTCTGAAAACTTTTTTTATGTACAATCTCTCTTTCTTAAATATGAGTAATCTAAGGGTACTAAGAGTACAAAACGAATTAAGTGGACCAGTGCTTATTGTATGTAACATCCAGAAATCAACAAAGATATTTACCAGAATTTCACCAGAAAAAAAAAATTCTCCTATAATATTTATTTTTATGTTAATGGCAGAAGTAAACACATTTTGTTAGAATAATGAATAAGGGAGAGATTATGAAAGAGACTGCACAAGAATAAAGACCACTGTTTTTGGGTTGGTAACACAGATAAAACGGATCTATAATAGACTGCTAATTGGGGGAGAAGCTTTTTTTTATCCATTTCATCTGTGCTACAAAAAAGCGCCATTTTTTACTAGTTTTTAACAGACTTTCACTTAGGCAAAAAAAAAGTCACCTTTTACAATACTTTTCTTCCTCCTCATTTTTCCTCCTTCATCCTCTCCTCCTCCTCTTCCTCTTCATTTCAGATGTCCCACTGAGGAGGAGGAGACTCCTCATTCGCACCGAAATTAACCTCACCGATACAAGTCGTTACCTTAAAGCTGAGAAAACTCCACTCCAAATGAAACAGCTAGAGTTATGCAATGTTGCAAGAATTTGGGAGGTGAGAGAGAGAGAGAGAGAGAGAGAGAGAGAGAGAGAGAGAGAGAGAGAGAGAGAGAGAGAGAGAATTAAAGTTGGGAAAGGCTATCACTGCGAGAGCACGCTAAGAGAGAGAGAGAGAGAGAGAGAGAGAGAGAGAGAGAGAGAGAGAGAGAGAGAGAGAATTAAAGTTGGAAAAGGCTATTACTGCGAGAGTACGCTAAAAGAGAGAGAGAGAGAGAGAGAGAGAGAGAGAGAGAGAGAGAGAGAGAGAGAGAGAGAGAGAATTGTTGAAAAGGCTATTACTGCGAGAGTACGCTAAAAAGAAGAGAGAGAGAGAGAGAGAGAGAGAGAGAGAGAGAGAGAGAGAGAGAATTGGAAAAGGCTACACGAGAGTACGCTAAAAGAGAGAGAGAGAGGGGGGGGAGAGAGAGAGAGAGAACGTAGACTGAAGAAGATTATAGGGAGTGGAATAGAAACAGAGAAATAGACAGACAGAGCGGGAAAGATAGAGAATCAAGTCGTACAAACAGGCAGACAGACAACAGGTGGACAGACAGGCAGACAGAGGACAGCTAGAAAGACAGGGGGAAATCTCAGGCATAACTAACAAACACAGATGATACACACAAAAGGAAAACTTAACAAGATTTCCTCCAATTTTATTCATTAACTTGGAACCCTGAACAGAAATCGAATCCGGGAATCCTGTTCATCTTCACGTCGAGAGAATGAAGCAGTATTTTGGCTTGTGAATGCCTCTCCATTAGCGAACTGTGCAAGGGCGTATTGACATCATGAAAGAAATCTCTCCTTCGTTCTCATACAGAAGACTTGGATTCCTCGACGGTCCGGTTCCCTTCCGAGGTCTCAGTGCTTGTTATTACTGGGACGGTTTCATTCCAGCTTTGACGAGCGATTTAAGGGGAAACAAAGACGTCTGGAAAGACGAACATACACAAAGAATTCGTGAGGTGTTTTTTTCTTTTTCTAAATATTATAAAGTCATGAGCTCCAGTTTAGGATACAATAGGCTCTATTGCGTTTCTTCTTTTGGCTGGTTTAGGTTCAGATGGCTTATTGTAGTAGGGTCCATTGTCCTGATATTAGGCAAAATGGTAAAGTGTACGAACCGTCGAACTCTGGCTAACCAACAGATTCGAACTTGTTTTTGATAATTTGTGTAATTGGAAGAAATAATGGTGACAGTGTTAATGAAAAATAATTAGCTGCTACTACTACTACTACTACTACTACTACTACTACTACTACTACTACTACTACTGTTAGATTATTTAGGCTCTTGATGACGATCACGACTAGAAAGTAAATGATGAGAAGCTTCAATCCTCTTCACCCCGCAGGACCAGCGTGACCTCTGACCTTTCCTGTTGGTATAGTACAAAAATATTTTAAAGCGAAACGCCTGTTCATTTTAGAATAATTCAGACCCCAAATAAAACCGCATAAGTTATATGCATTCCCTCACTCGTATAATTTCAAGTAATGATACAATAAACAGAAATATATTTGAAATATTTGCGTAATATCATCAAAATACTCTGAAAAAATGGAGAGCATTTTTCCCGTGTTTCCCATTCACCGCATTCTGTGGTTGTTACGTTTTAAATCGAACACTTTACGCTGATGGAATCCGAACTCAATGTTCCTTTTAATCCAGTGTATTTTCTTTTAATTCTTTGCAAACTTTCTGATGCAAGAATTATATATATATATATATATATATATATATATATATATATATATATATATATATATATATATATATATATATATATATTTTTTTTTTTTTTTTTTTTTTTTTTTTTTTTTTTTTTTTTACGAATTTCCTTGGGTTATGTGATTTCTAGTTATTTTTACAGGCCGGCAACAGAAACTTTATTTAATTGGCCTTGAAGTTCTGACTTACGTAAAGGGAAATTGTAAAAAATAAAGAACACGGGATGATTTTAAGAGCTGAAGGCTCTACTTCATAAGGAAATGTTACGTAAACACTTGGGATAAATTAAGGAATTATATTTACAAAAGAAGAGCATTAGAAGGGAAAATGGGTAATTGAATGGTTAAAGGGCTTGCAACACCTGAAGATCCTCCTACTGGAGTCTTGACTAAGGGCAAGGCACAGTCCAAGATGAGTCCACTGCGAATAGGTCCCTCTGCAAGAAAGATTTACACATTACACGCCAGTAAAGGAAAATATAACACTGAGGGTGCCAAGGACTCAAGGAATAACTGAACACTTTACACTGGAACACAAAACACTGCAAACGGCACTGAACAAATGACCCAAGGATGAGAAAACAATACTGGCACTCAGTAACACTTCAAAAGGGCAAACGGTCGTGACTGACAACTCTTTACTCGCACTTTACCTTGGGGGAAGCGGGTCTCTGGCGAAGGATGTCGAGGGACAATCACACACGTGACATTGTACTCAGGTTCCTGGGTAGGTCCTTTTGAGGATGACGGCAGTACTGGGTTCACTTCAGGAGTCTGGTGTGGACATCTGGGTGGAAGGGTGGAGGGTGACATCTCAGCATCTTGTATCACTCGCCTGCGTGTATGGCTAACTGCAAAGATGTCTCTGTCCAAGGCCCTTTTAAGGCCGCTGTCGAGAGAAGGGGCCCTGATGTCGGGCCTGTGTGGTGACCGTGCCCAAGATGTGCCATCTTCCAGGTTTCTTGACCATCTGCTTGTATCTCCCCAGGTGTCCTGTGGAAAGACAATCCAGCCGACTCAATCTGCCTTTAGAAGGGTTGTTTTAAGCAGCTTAGTTGGGCTAAGCTGCTTAAGGGAGTGGCACCCAGCCTCTCATCTTTGCCCCTTTCGACCGTGCCATCTCAATGTCTGTTTCAGGTAAAGGAAAGGGACAGATCAAACTGTTGATAACTTTGTTTTGATATCTAGGTTCTACTTTCAGTAAACTAAGTGCAAATTAAGGGTCGGCTGTGCAACGACTTCTTATAATATATATATATATATATATATATATATATATATATATATATATATATATATATATATATATATATATATATATATGGAGCCTCGATGGCTCGGTTGGTAGAAGCAGCAACCTCAGACTTCACAGAAGTCTATGGCGAGGGTTCAATCCCCGCAGCCGACCAGTCAGAGAGGCGGACACTTTGCTATCCGTGTAGACACCCCGGGATTACGTATGTAATCAACGGATAGGTTTGCTGAAAGCAAATGGGTGTTACAGACTAATACACACATAAACAAAGCCACTCCAACACCTTCTAAAACATAACAGACACCTCACACGTCGGAACTGTCAACCTACTCGCCCAGTTCTCCTCGCTGCTGGGAGAAAGGGAGCTGGGGATTTGGTAACATGTACACATTCGCTACCGGGGTCTAAGCGATGTTAGGCAGGGCAGCCAATCGAGGCTACGGCCTACCCCACCGCCAAATCAAAGTCCTTCAAAAGAAGGCATCGTGCTTACCCCATATAATAATGGGAAAAATGCACGTTAAAATGAAGAAGAAGAAGATATATATATATATATATATATATATATATATATATATATATATATATATATATATATATATATGTATATATATATATATATATATATATATATATATATATATATATATATACATATATAGAAATCATCAACACACAATCACGTGTGGAACAGAAATAAATTTCTGACTCACGTCAGGGATCGAACCCAGGTCTCTCAGGTGGAAAGCAAGGGCGTTACCACTGGGCCATACAAGTCTAAAAGAAGTCGGAACCTGAGAGCAACTGCACCCAAGGAATTACCTGGGCAAGCTAACTGCTTGCATACCAGCTGAGTTTTCCCCAACTTCCCGACTCAGCAATGACCCAATGGACAACATTTCATTCGAATTATCCTTCTGGAGTGAATAAGATAGAAATCATCAACACACAATCACGTGTGGAACAGAAATAAATTTCTGACTCACGTCGGGATCGAACCCAGGTCTCTCAGGTGGAAAGCAAGGGCGTTACCCACTGGGCCATACAAGTCTAAAAGAAGTCGGAACCTGAGAGCAACTGCACCATGAATTACCTGGGCAAGCTAACTGCTTGCATACCAGGAGTTTTCCCCAACTTCCTGACTCAGCAATGACCCAATGGACAACATTTCATTCGAATTATCCCTTCTGAGTGAATAAGATAGAAATCATCAACACACAATCACGTGTGGAACAGAAATAAATTTCTGACTCACGTCGGGATCGAACCCAGGTCTCTCAGGTGGAAAGCAAGGGCGTTACCCACTGGGCCATACAAGTCTAAAAGAAGTCGGAACCTGAGAGCAACTGCACCCAAGGAATTACCTGGGCAAGTTAACTGCTTGCATACCAGCGAGTTTTTCCCCAACTTCCCGACTCAGCAATGACCCAATGGACAACATTTCATTCGAATTATCCCTTCTGAGTGAATAAGATAGAAATCATCAACACACAATCACGTGTGGAACAGAAATAAATTTCTGACTCACGTCGGGATCGAACCCAGGTCTCTCAGGTGGAAAGCAAGGGCGTTACCCACTGGGCCATACAAGTCTAAAAGAAGTCGGAACCTGAGAGCAACTGCACCCAAGGAATTACCTGGGCAAGCTAACTGCTTGCATACCAGCGAGTTTTCCCAACTTCCCGACTCAGCAATGACCCAATGGACAACATTTCATTCTGAATTATCCTTCTGAGTGAATAAGATAGAAATCATCAACACACAATCACGTGTGGAACAGAAATAAATTTCTGACTCACGTCGATCGAACCCAGGTCTCTCAGGTGGAAAGCAAGGGCGTTACCCACTGGGCCATACAAGTCTAAAAGAAGTCGGAACCTGAGAGCAACTGCACCCAAGGAATTACCTGGGCAAGCTAACTGCTTGCATACCAGCGAGTTTTCCAACTTCCTGACTCAGCAATGACCCAATGGACAACATTTCATTGAATTATCCCTTCTGAGTGAATAAGATAGAAATCATCAACACACAATCACGTGTGGAACAGAAATAAATTTCTGACTCACGTCGGGATCGAACCCAGGTCTCTCAGGTGGAAAGCAAGGGCGTTACCCACTGGGCCATACAAGTCTAAAAGAAGTCGGAACCTGAGAGCAACTGCACCCAAGGAATTACCTGGGCAAGCTTAACTGCTTGCATACCAGCGAGTTTTCCCAACTTCCCGACTCAGCAATGACCCAATGGACAACATTTCATTGAATTATCCCTTCTGAGTGAATAAGATAGAAATCATCAACACACAATCACGTGTGGAACAGAAATAAATTTCTGACTCACGTCGGGATCGAACCCAGGTCTCTCAGGTGGAAAGCAAGGGCGTTACCCACTGGGCCATACAAGTCTAAAAGAAGTCGGAACCTGAGAGCAACTGCACCCAAGGAATTACCTGGGCAAGCTAACTGCTTGCATACCAGCGAGTTTTCCCAACTTCCCGACTCAGCAATGACCCAATGGACAACATTTCATTCGAATTATCCTTCTGAGTGAATAAGATAGAAATCATCAACACACAATCACGTGTGGAACAGAAATAAATTTCTGACTCACGTCGGGATCGAACCCAGGTCTCTCAGGTGAAAGCAAGGGCGTTACCCACTGGGCCATACAAGTCTAAAAGAAGTCGGAACCTGAGAGCAACTGCACCCAAGGAATTACCTGGGCAAGCTAGCTGCTTGCATACCAGCGAGTTTTCCCCAACTTCCGACTCAGCAATGACCCAATGGACAACATTTCATTCGAATTATCCCTTCTGAGTGAATAAGATAGAAATCATCAACACACAATCACGTGTGGAACAGAAATAAATTTCTGACTCACGTCGGATCGAACCCAGGTCTCTCAGGTGGAAAGCAGGGCGTTACCCACTGGGCCATACAAGTCTAAAAGAAGTCGAACCTGAAGCAACTGCACCCAAGCGAATTACCTGGGCCAAGCTAACTGCTTGCATACCAGCGAGTTTTTCCCAACTTCCCGACTCCACGACCCAATGGACAACATTTCATTTCGAATTATCCCTTCTGGTGAATAAGATAGAAATCATCAACACACAATCACGTGTGGAACAAAATAAATTTCTGACTCACACGGTCAGGATCGAACCAGGTCTCTCAGGTGGAAAGCAAGGGCGTTACACTGACCGCTACAAGTCTAAAAAAGTCGGAACCTGAAGCAACTGCACCCAGGAATTACCTGGGCAAGCTAACTGCTTGCATACCAGCAGTTTTCCCCAACTTCCCGACTCAGCAATGACCCAATGGACAACATTTGTTCAATTATCCCTTCTGAAAGTGAATAAGATGAAATCATCAACACACAATCACGTGTGGAACAGAAATCAATTTCTGACTCGTCGGGATCAAACCCAGGTCTCTCAGGTGGAGCAAGCGGGCGTTACCCACTGGGCCATACAAGTCTAAAGAAGTCGGAACCTGAGAGCAACTGCACCCAAGGAATTACCTGGGCAAGCTAACTGCTTGCATACCAGCGAGTTTCCACACGTGATTGTGTGTTCCCGACTCAGCAATGACCCAATGGACAACATTTCATTTGAATTATCATTCTGAGTGGGAAGGTCAGAAATCATCATGCAAGCAATCACGTGTGGAACAGAAATAAGTTTTGACTCCGTCGGGACTTGTATGGCCCAGTGGGTCTCTGGGTGGAAAGCAAGGGCGTTACCCATTGGGCCATGACAAGTCTAAAAGAAGTCGAATGAAATGTTGTCCATTGAGCACTGAGTCGGAAGTTGGGGAAACCTGGTATGCAAGCTAACTGCTTGCCCAGGTAATTCCTTAGTGAGTTTTCCCGACTTCCCGACTCAGCAATGACCCAATGGGTAACGCCTTGCTTTCCACCCGAGAGACCTGGGTTCGATCCCGACGAGTCAGAAATTTATTTCTGTTCCACACGTGATTGTGTGTTGATGATTTCTATCTTATTCACTCAGAAGGGATAATTCGAATGAAATGTTGTCCATTGGGTCATTGCTGAGTCGGGAAGTTGGGGAAAACTGCTGGTATGCAAGCAGTTAGCTTGCCCAGGTAATTCCTGGGCAGTTGCTCAGGTTCCGACTTCTTTAGACTTGTATGGCCCAGTGGGTAACGCCCTTGCTTTCCACCTGAGAGACCTGGGTTCGATCCCGACGTGAGTCAGAAATTTATTTCTGTTCCACACGTGATTGTGTGTTGATGATTTCATCTTATTCACCAGAAGGGATAATTCGAATGAAATGTTGTCCATTGGGTCATTGCTGAGTCGGGAAGTTGGGGAAAACTTGCTGGTATGCAAGCAGTTAGCTTGCCCAGGTAATTCCTGGGTGCAGTTGTCTCAGGTTCCGACTTCTTTTAGACTTGTATGGCCCAGTGGGTAACGCCCTTGCTTTCCACCTGAGAGACCTGGGTTCGATCCCCGACGTGAGTCAGAAATTTATTTCGTTCCACACGTGATTGTGTGTTGATGATTTCTATCTTATTCACTCAGAAGGATAATTCGAATGAAATGTTGTCCATTGGGTCATTGCTGAGTCGGGAAGTTGGGGAAAACTGCTGGTATGCAAGCAGTTAGCTTGCCCAGGTAATTCCTGGGCGCAGTTGCTCAGGTTCCGACTTTTTTAGACTTGTATGGCCCAGTGGGTAACGCCCTTGCTTTCCACCTGAGAGATCTGGGTTCGATCCCGACGAGTCAGAAATTTATTTCTGTTCCACACGTGATTGTGTGTTGATGATTTCATCTTATTCACTCAGAAGGATAATTCGAATGAAATGTTGTCCATTGGGTCATTGCTGAGTCGGGAAGTTGGGGAAAACTTCCTGGTATGCAAGCAGTTAGCTTGCCCAGGTAATTCCTGGGCAGTTGCTCAGGTTCCGACTCTTTTAGACTTGTATGGCCCAGTGGGTAACGCCCTTGCTTTCCACCTGAGAGACCTGGTTCGATCCCGACGAGTCAGAAATTTATTTCGTTCCACACGTGATTGTGTGTTGATGATTTCATCTTATTCACTCAGAAGGATAATTGAATGAAATGTTGTCCATTGGGTCATTGCTGAGTCGGGAAGTTGGGAAAACTGCTGGTATGCAAGCAGTTAGCTTGCCCAGGTAATTCCTTGGGTGCAGTTGCTCAGGTTCCGACTTTTAGACTTGTATGGCCCAGTGGGTAACGCCCTTGCTTTCCACCTGAGAGACCTGGGTTCGATCCCGACGTGAGTCAGAAATTTATTTCTGTTCCACACGTGATTGTGTGTTGATGATTTCTATCTTATTCACTCAGAAGGGATAATTCGAATGAAATGTTGTCCATTGGGTCATTGCTGAGTCGGGGAAGTTGGGGAAAACTACTTGTATGCAAGCAGTTAGCTTGCCCAGGTAATTTTTGGGTGCAGTTGCTCAGGTTCCGACTTCTTTTAGACTTGTATGGCCCAGTGGGTAACGCCCTTGCTTTCCACCTGAGAGACCTGGTTCGATCCCGACGTGAGTCAGAAATTTATTTCTGTTCCCAGTGATTGTGTGTTGATGATTTCTATCTTATTCACTCAGAAGGATAATTCGAATGAAATGTTGTCCATTGGGTCATTGCTGAGTCGGGAAGTTGGGGAAAACTCGTTGGTATGCAAGCAGTTAGCTTGCCCAGGTAATTCCTGGGTGCAGTTGCTCTCAGGTTCCGACTTCTTTTAGACTTGTATGGCCCAGTGGGTAACGCCCTGTTTTCCACCCGAGAGACCTGGTTCGATCCCGACGTGAGTCAGAAATTTATTTCTGTTCCACACGTGATTGTGTGTTGATGATTTCTATCTTATTCACTCAGAAGGATAATCTGAATGAAATGTTGTCCATTGGGTCATTGTTGAGTCGGGAAGTTGGGGAAAACCGCTGGTATGCAAGCAGTTAGCTTGCCCAGGTAATTCCTTTGCAGTTGCTCTCAGGTTCCGACTTCTTTAGACTTGTATGGCCCAGTGGGTAACGCCCTTGCTTTCCACCCGAGAGACCTGGTTCGATCCCGACGTGAGTCAGAAATTTATTTCGTTCCACACGTGATTGTGTGTTGATGATTTCTATCTTATTCACCAGAAGGGATAATTCGAATGAAATGTTGTCCATTGGGTCATTGCTGAGTCGGAAGTTGGGGAAAAAATCGCTGGTATGCAAGCAGTTAGCTTGCCCAGGTAATTCCTTGGGCAGTTGCTCAGGTTCTGACTTCTTTTAGACTTGTATGGCCCAGCGGGCAACGCCCTGCTTTCCACCTGAGAGACCTGGGTTCGATCCGACGTGAGTCAGAAATTTATTTCTGTTCCACACGATTGTGTGTTGATGATTTCATCTTATTCACTCAGAAGGATAATTCGAATGAAATGTTGTCCATTGGGTCATTGCTGAGTCGGGAAGTTGGGGAAAACTCTGCTGGTATGCAAGCAGTTAGCTTGCCCAGGTAATTCCTTGGGCAGTTGCTCAGGTTCCGACTTTTTAGACTTGTATGGCCCAGTGGGTAACGCCCTTGCTTTCCACCCGAGAGACCTGGGTTCGATCCTGACGTGAGTCAGAAATTTATTTCTGTTCCACACGTGATTGTGTGTTGATGATTTCATCTTATTCACTCAGAAGGGATAATTCGAATGAAATGTTGTCCATTGGGTCACATGAGTCGGGAAGTTGGGGAAAACTCGCTGGTATGCAAGCAGTTAGCTTGCCCAGGTAATTCCTGGGTGCAGTTGCTCAGGTTCCGACTTTTTAGACTTGTATGGCCCAGTGGGTAACGCCCTGCTTTCCACCTGAGAGACCTGGGGTTGATCCCGACGTGAGTCAGAAATTTATTTGTTCCACACGTGATTGTGTGTTGATGATTTCTATCTTATTCACTCAGAAGGGATAATTCGAATGAAATGTTGTCCATTGGTCATTAAGGAGTCGGGAAGTTGGGGAAAACTGCTGGTATGCAAGCAGTTAGCTTGCCCAGGTATTCCTGGTGCAGTTGCCTCAGGTTCCGACTTCTTTTAGACTTGTATGGCCCAGTGGTAACGCCCTTGCTTTCCACCTGAGAGACTCCTGCCTGATCCTGACGTGAGTCAGAAATTTTATATACATATATATATATATATATATATATATATATATATATATATATGTATGTATATATATATATATATATATATATATATATATATATATATATATATATATATATATATATATATATATATATATATATATATATATATATAGTATATATATATATATATATATATATATATATATATATATATATATATATATATATATATATATGCTCAAAGTAGGAAGGGTGGAAAGGTCATTGCGAGATGGGATACATTCCAAAATATACAGTAAGACGTGGAAGGATGCTGAATGGTGAGTGAATATGAAATATGCTAAGCTTTCTGTAAAGGAAAAGTTTCAAAGAAATTCAGATTTGTTTTGAAAGACTTCGTCTCCTGTTCCATTATACCATTTCTCAGGAGTTTCCAAGTTGTTATGCAGTATTCTCTTCGTGATATTACTTCTCGTGAATAATTTCTCTTTCCTGACACGCTCTTCTGCAACAACTTTGTTCTTGATGCCGTGCTTTGCCGAAAGTGGTAAACATCGCTTCCCTTGGCGCTTGTCAAGCTCAAAGCGATTTTGCTGGCCTCTAGAAGATGCTCTGGAAAAGGAATTAATTCAATTATGATATTTTTGAGGTTCCTCTTGATATGCTGTTCACTCCAAGCACCACTGTTAAGTAAGAATGAGTTGGTAAAGAACTTCATTCTTTCATTCTCGAAGCTCTTGATTGTTTCATTTGGGATGTACTTCAATGACACTTTTCATAAAGATACCAGGAATTTTTTACGTAATTAGTTATTTATCGACAGTGGCTGAGCCGATATTATTCCTTTAACCCAAAAAGCTTTATGTATGAATTAGCTGTTCGAATTAATGAATATTTAAACCTCCATTCAAAGCTCCGATCAAGTCATGAATTTTCAAAAGCTCAGCTGATTTATGAGCAGAGCTATGAATTAATTTCCTAACAATGAAGCAGATTATTGTTTTATTTTCAGTTTATGAACATAAGGCAGACAGGATTTTTTCAAACATCTTCCCAAGGATTTTGATTCCGTTAACTAACTCATTACTTATCGGATTTTGAAGGTGGCTTTAGTGCACAATGCTGTATTTCACTCTCACGGAAGGAGAAAAAATGATTTTGCGTTTTATGTAATTTGTTCGCGTTTGATAGCTTGCTACACACTTTTAAATATCAGGATATGTTCAGAATTTATCAAAACCTCATGAAAAAATGTATTTCTTAGGTATGCAGAAAGAGAAGACGTTATTGTCGTAG
Source organism: Macrobrachium rosenbergii (assembly GCF_040412425.1). Classification (NCBI taxonomy): domain Eukaryota; kingdom Metazoa; phylum Arthropoda; class Malacostraca; order Decapoda; family Palaemonidae; genus Macrobrachium; species Macrobrachium rosenbergii. Next base: position 1,263,058 of record NC_089749.1, on the reverse strand, counting down.
TTCATCCAACGGATAATCAAGTAACGGGGTGAGTGGACAGAGGTGTTAATAATACTAATAAAAATCATCGTGGCATTCTCATGCAGTAAAATATGAAAGAAGAATTAATTTCGGTGAGAGAGAGAGAGAGAGAGAGAGAGAGAGAGAGAGAGAGAGATTATACTTTGAGTCCTTTGAATTTGTTCGTCCAGTTAGAGTGTGAAATTACCTTGCCGAATATTTACCGTTTTGGTGATATGATTAAGGCTGTCGTCTAGTTTGTTTCTTCCCCACTCCCCACCCCTGCATGGCTGCGACCACACCGGTCGACTGAAAGTCAGGTACATAATTCCGAATATGGCCAGCTGACACATAGATAACACTCCCACGTGGTCATGCCCCATCTTGTTAGAGAATCGAACTCAGAGAGAGAGAGAGAGAGAGAGAGAGAGAGAGAAGATGAGCCATCCTCATTATCATAAATGTCTTGGCATCTCAAAAACAAAACCTTGCGACAAGAACAATGAAACTTTTAAATAAAAGGTTTTTTAATTTTTTTTTTATTTTAATCTCACGGAGACTACACTTTCTTTTCATTTATATAATTATAACCGCTAAGAGTTACTCTGCCTTGGATTAGACAACCTCTTTTACCTTGAGATACGTGAATAAGCAGCCAGCATTCAGTATACACACAGTAGGTGTATTACGTCTTTCGCCACTCAGAAACCAAACAAGTACCATAACTTCATATAAAAGCATCAACTATTTTTGAACAAAAAGAAAAACAAGACTAACTTTCTCTCATGTGCAACAAAATGTTTATTAGGTTTGTATTAAACTATTCGACATATTCAGTTCAAATGGAAACGATTAAGAATTATGGAAGGGATAAGGAAGGATAAACTTACTGATAAATAGATAATATATAGTAATTACGCTTGAACAATATTCCCCATCGTCTTCCATAGGAGCCTAGGTTTGATAACGACATTATCTCTCCCGACCCGTTGGAAAGTAAAACGAGAAAGTAAAATGAAAGAGAGAGAGAAAGCTTTATAGGAAGCGTAAACTTAGAATGCCTGCAAGTTTGGAGACGATTATGCAGATTCTCAAATAAAAGCTCATAACAGATGTTGCGCATAATAGCAAACGCTTGAATATAAAAAGAAAATATTCTGCGTCTCAAGAAATGTTTTCTTTTTTCTTTTGATTTTTTAACGAAGAGAACAAATAATTCTTTGGTAAACGAAAGAAGCGGAAGAGAAAGGCTGCACCGCTCTTTTATGGACTCGGAACAAAGGTCTCCTCATTTTTCAGAGAAAAGTTCATTAGTGAGAAATATCTTCAACTTTTTAATGAAAATTTTGTTTGTTCGTCTCCAATAAAGAATTCTTATGTCTTCTTTCTCCCATGTAATAAGAGAGCAGTGCTCACATAAACAAATATGATACATATTCATACACTCACAGAGGGAGAGTCAAACTCAAAAAGTGTCCCGTTGCACCCTACTTAACATGCGTAAGGATTTAGGAAGGACTGGCTTAGCATCCTTTCGTACTTTCCCGTCTTGGCTGCTTTAGACACTACTTTCCTTGCTTCGTCTCTTCTGTAACCCAACTCTTCTTTTATCCTACCAGCATCTCTGTGTTTACTCACAAACTATCATAAGTCGCAACTGCAACAGTCTTCCTGCTGTCATATCTGCGTTGTTTGATCCATATTCCAATTTCTATTTCCTTCTTGACCTTATTCTTGCTCACATTTGCTCTCAGTTTTTTCTCCTTGCAAATATTTTAAAAATACTCTTTCACTAACCTCTACAGTTTTTCTTCATTATCCAAAATCAGTACAGTATAATTCAACATTCAATTCACTTTGGAATTTCTCATGCCTTGTCCTTGCACCCACGCAGAATTCCTTTTCTCTCACTTCTCACATCGGTACATCCTGTTCATTATAGCACGCTTCGCCTCCATCATAAGAACTTCTCTTCCATAACTTTCACCTTTAGCACCGGTCATCTGTATACAGGCTCGATCTATTCTATCGTAAGCATTTACGAGAACCATCTATGTCAATACAGTTTTTCCATTTAATTTAGAACTACTCATGTATACAAGTGTAATCCCCATCAATCGTTCCGTTATCAGTGAAAAATCAATCCTACCAAATACCTCCACTGCAATGCTGATTAACACCTGACCTGTATATATATATATATATATATATATATATATATATATATATATATATATATATATATATATAGTCAGAAAAAGCTGTTAGACAAAGAGAATTGCTTAATTAGAAGTAAAAGGAGAGAGCAAATGAAATAAAATTGTGAGTTCACTTCACGAGAATGTCAATTAGATTTCTATTATTCAATTTGAAAAGTAAAGTTTTGAAAAATCATATTCATGTTCCTTTACATATACTATGACACTAAGGATTACATTACACTACAAAATAGATAGACATATGACAACATTTTGTATTTTTTTTATTTTTGTTTTGATTTATCTATCTAAATTAAAGAAATGGATAAAAACATTTCCTTTTAAAATCACTATAAAAAAATTCAGTGTTTTCTTCCTAATATTACAGCGTTGATTTCGGGTCTGATTTAGTAACAGTATTATTTTAATATCTTCTGTTATGATTCACTTTAGTTGATTTTTCTTATTGGAATGATTTCTCATATCAAATTATCTTGAAAGAAGCAACATAAGCATCTGCGTTAAGATATTCAAACTTTTTCTCTCTCTCTCTCTCTCTCTCTCTCTCTCTCTCTCTCTCTCTCTCTCTCTCCACTTAGCTGAGTGATAGCGCATTCAGCTCACAAACTTAGGTATTAGCGTTCGATTTTTGAAACCGGACCAAAACGTATGAACTTCTCATTTTCCGTAGCAGTATCTGGTATACCTCTTCTGACCTAAGCAGTCACTTATGTGCCTAGTTGTTAGTCGATCGTTTTTGTCGCAGTTGAAATACAGAGAGAGAGAGAGAGAGAGAGAGAGAGAGAGAGAGAGTGGACATGAGGAAAAAATATACCATACTTGATCATTTTCTCCGGTAAAACGTATACCAGCAAAACACCAGGACATCAGCAAGTTATACTCTCCCACCTGGGTGAAACCGTCTTACGATTAACTCTCTCTCTCTCTCTCTCTCTCTCTCTCTCTCTCTCTCTCTCTCTCTGTATGCATATATATATATATATATATATATATATATATATAT
>NC_089749.1:1237336-1244836 GCF_040412425.1 Macrobrachium rosenbergii | reverse complement strand
ATATATATATATATATATATATAACGCAACACTCGGTCACTGCCACAGTGACACCTAAATTGTCGAGTCATGGATGAACCCACTACGACAAGCTAAAAAAAATAGCTGTTTCACCCACCTACATAAAAGCCGTTAGTTTTGCAGCATTAAGTATAAATAAATGAGAAAATAAGCCGAATCTCTTTTTTTATTGACTGCTGTTTATTGGACTGATTTTCCTTTCCTGATAAGATTCAGCTACCAATAAAGGGAAGTTGCAATCAGGAAGGATTAGATGCGGCTTAGCACTAAATCTTTTTCGCTCAGGGAAAACCAATGAGAAAAACGGCGTCATCAGTAACGCGGTTGTATTTTCACTCGATAGTTTTCTCTGTTTAGCTCCTAAAATTTAGGAATTTGATTATAGAAGTTGTAGTTATATTTTAATTAAAGATCAATGTTGTCCTTACATCATTGTTTTTAAAATGATACTCGAGGGTTTGGTAATAAGCTGAATAGAGCGCAGACATTTGGATCCATGACTATTTCTTTAGAATAGAAATTTCTTGAAATGCAAAGATTTAATAGAGTGAAAATCCCATTTTGTCTTGATGAACCTCTTAATACGGCTTCAAGTCGATAGTTACCAAATATCCTGTTGATTACTAATGTAACTTCAGAGGTTTCGTTGATAATTGGATGGTAAATATCGAGGTTTTACTTTTCTTGATAATTGTAAAGGAAAGACATTTGATATCTTTGTGCAACAAAATTAATGGAGGTGATCAACACCCTTCAAAATAGCAACAAACTATTGAGGGCATTAGGATTTTGAACTGCGCTATCTATATGGGGCTGTGAAAACCCAGAAGTGGGGTAACACTTCGCCCTAAAATTAGCGAGACACCCCATTCACCTCCCACCCATACCTGCTCCACCCACCTCCTCTAACCCTCCAGAGAAGACAGCGCATACCCTGACGTCGTTTACCTCATTGCTTTATGGCATTTTCTTCTTATTGAATTCATCGAATTCATTCTTAACAGCAGCTTCGGGGGATCATCACCCCTTCAATCAACATCTCAAAGGAGACACTGAAGACTCTTCTTAACACCTACATGAATGAGGCCAGTCCAGATGTCCCTGGGGCATGAGGTTTCAGCAGATCTCCCACATCGCAGCGGACTTCCCCTAGATGTGTTTTTCACGACATTACCTGTAGAATTGATGGAAGGTCTTCTGAGAAAAATGAACACCTACATTATCTAGTGCCTGTATGCGATACCTTCGTAAGACAGCTGATGAAGACGACTTCCCATACCCTTGAGGGACCGATATCCTTTACAATTACTATAACACTAACGTTGAACCCCTGTTACGTGAAGACTGCCAATGCAGAGCCCCGTCTCAGTGGCACCAGTAAGTGTCCCAACCCATACACAGAATCTACAGTCGATGCACGCATCCATGTGACTTCTGTACATAACGAACTATGGTGGGTTGCCCAACACCTGAGGATAATTGCGTCATGATCAACACTGTCGGAAGGGTTTAAAGGAGACTTTGGACCTATGATATACCAACCATATGAGTAAAGAACCAGTCGACAGGAATGATAATACTAGCAAGGTAACCTTGTTCTACGAGACGGCGACCGCATTACGAAAGACATCATCATTTTAGCAGCATGATGGGTACAAAAGCTGCTGTAAATTGTAAATAAAAAAGACACTGAATCCCCTCTGTAGCAATAACATGCATAGACTAGTGTTGGAAGACAAACCTGCTATACTTGACATACAACACAGATTGAGAAATGGACTCCTCACCTAGCCTGTCGGTGAGACTGACCTGAGCAATAGGAGAGTGCCATCTGGGGGAAAATCATGGTCTTCGGCATACGAGAGAGAGACGGGAGCACTTCGTTATGAAAGCAACACAAATTGTTTCTTCCTTCTCGAGACCTTATATATTAAAGAGGAAAATCGGCGATTAGCTTAATATAATATGAATAATCATTTATCATTACCTACTGTGAAACACCGTCGTAACCCCTGAGTCCTTCTGACAATCACTACCTTGCCTGCTGATTGGACATCGGACTCGAATGAGAGAGACAGCGACAGAAACAGAAAGAGAGAGAGAGAGAGAGAGAGAGAATGCAAAGATAACCATTCCCGGAAAAATTTTTAACATTCCCTTAATAAACAGGACATGCGTTGCTTTCTCCATTTATTCGCCACTAAAAGATAAAACAATTCAGGTTTCGAAATGTCAAACATATCAAAATACAATGAAATGAAATTGTATTGTTATAAATATATGGACCTTTACTCTTTCTAAACTATAATAAAAGCAAAAAGGTGTTTCTAATGGCTTAGTAGAATCGAGAAGAAAAATATTAACTGCTACGCTTTGATTGAAAAAAAAAAAAAAAAAAAAATATATATATATATATATATATATATATATATATATATATATATATATATATATATATATATATATATATATATATATATATATATATATATATATATATATATAGTGTGTGTGTGTGCATGAGGTTATACTTTTTCAGTCACGCATTGCTGTATCCATCAGATAAAATTAAATAAAACCACAGCGGAGTATTCACGTCTCTTCTTAAGAGTGCTAGTAACATAATGAGAAAGGGAAATTAGGATTTTAGGAAAAGTTTATGAAAATCAATTCGTCTGGAAACGTATAAAAACTTACAAATTCAAACCTTGAACTTACATCTAAATGAAGTACCTACTCGAAAACTACTTATATCTCATGTTCATGTAGGTTTGGTTAAAACAAATCCATTTTACATAAGTACAGTATTTGAATATGATTAAGATTCATAGGAAATCCTTGTCACATTGTACCTATACAATTTACCAAGAGTTTTGAGTCAAAATGGACAAGCATTCTTCCTGTCCCAGTTCTTAAACCATTAGTCGATGATATTAACATGAATTAGCCTAAAGTTCCGTTATTACTCCCATTAAACTCCCAGAGAACTTAGACATTCCATTTAACAGAAGGTTTCCCAGCAATTTAATAGTTGCAGAACTCCTTTCATATGAAAGTCTGAACAGTTTGATTATGAAGTTATGAATATAGGTGATAATCTTTCCCCATATGCTTACGTCATCTTATAAGCACTTTGGCAAGTGTTGACGCATTACGCCTTCTAATTAACGAGAGAGAGGCCATCACAAGATAGTATCACCAGTGATAGCTACATACTACTAAGACTTTGGGATAATGGCTCACTGAATAGTTGAGATGAATAGTAGGTTTGACGAACAGGAGATCTGGATGAATAGGCTGCATTTAAGGTTTCCATACAATTGGTGTCTCAAGTAAAAACTATCTTTTTGTTTATTTCTGGATTTATGAGATTCATGAAATTTAGGTTATCAAGACAAGCACTAGACCGCTTCCGGCCATAAATTGTTTAAGACTGCGAAAAGAGGGAATTGGAGTGGTTGGACGGCAAGAGAGAAAGAGGACCAGAAAATAATTAAGGTGAAGTACAAGATTCTAAAGGTGGCACTGGAAGAAAAGTCCACATCTGAGCAAAACTAATAGTTAGAGAGGATGGACAGAAACATTAAGAAAGGGAGCGGGAAAGGCTAAAAAGTGGGTGTGGCTTAGGACCGAAGCGAAGGGACCTTGCAAATATCCTTGAGTATTGCCTACAGTTACAGTGAACCACGTGAGGTACAGTGACGACACTAACCGCATCCGGGAAGTTATTTATTGGGAAAATTAATATGTTATCTAATGTTCTGTAACTTCTATGGAAAATTGTGAGAATACGGTAATAAAGTTTTCTCGGTGATTTGCTCTGTTATTAGAGTTAAAAAGACTACTGAAATGTAGCCTATAGCTGTAATCATTCGATGAATATTACAGGGAGACACTAAAATATCATGATCAAAAAAAGGATGAGAATTTATTAATACAGTATGAGCTCTATGATTTCAACTCATCGCTGATTATGTTGATAATTTTTCTTAAGCCTAATGCTACAGGGGTCTTAGGATTATGTTTATAAAGAAAACTCATTCCCAAAGCACCTGAGTTATATATACCCTCTATAATAAAAATTATATTAAGGGTTAAATCACTTAATAATAATAATAATAATAATAATATAGGGAGAAGTCTTTCTTCAAGCAGAATTCATTGAATAACGTTACTACACTTCCAGCGTTCTTCTTTACTAGTGTTGTCTTTCTTTTCTTCTTTCTTTCTTTCTTTTTCACTGTGCTTCTCTTCCTCAGGGAGTGGATGTAATAGACTTCCGAGGGAGGGAATGAGTGGAACAAGAGATTTGGTTCGTGCATCATATTCAGGAAGTAAAAGAGGATTTTTTTTTAAGTCACAATGGGGAGTTGAGATTATGTCTTGTATTTATGAATCAAGCAAACTTCTTAGAAATGTCAACAGCAAACAAAATAATATGAAATGTTATAAAATCCGTAAAAATATATTCTAGAGATTCCTCTTCATATACATAAAGAAAACGTTTAAAGTATTTTAAAAATGGATGGTTTACATCTTGTATGTTGCATGAATTGCGTTTAGAACACTGACGACGGGATGAACGAATATAAGTTTAAGTCTTGAAAAATTAGAAATAACTTACATCCGTTATTTCCCCTAAGTTAATATCCAAATGAATGTGAATATTTTGGAGTTGACATTAAATCCCTTTCCCCACTTCGCCAGGATGTTCATTTCCTTGCTTCGTTTGTTTCACAGCGATGTATCTCATGCAAATATGAAAAACAGATGCACTGAACACAAAACCCAGAATGGATGACATTCTGAGAGCTATTGTCATACATAAGAGTTCATCTTTTTAATATATCTAGTTCAAGATTTATGAATAAAACCGATTTTCCTTTGTTTAATCTCAAATTCTCTCAAACTTTGTTTTGAGAGAGCATTAACAGATAACTTCTCTAGAATTCTTATAATAATTTCCTGTTGCTTTAATAGCTAATTACTATTTAAGGACATCAGTAAATAGACTTATCACAGGGAATTTTGACACTATTTAAAGAATTTTTGTTATAATTTTTTTATGCGTCCATCATTTTATTGTTATTTGGGTTAGTATTGGATATATTTCTTATGTCAAAATAGCTCTTATGGATGAAAAAACAAGAGAAAAAATATTTTCAAAGGTTACGGTGTTTTTCAAAGCAAAAGTAAAAATCCTGCTATTTTCATCCTTTATCCATTTTTACCAGAGAGCAAAACTCAATTATTCCTTATTATAAGACACCTTTGCGTAGAAAGTATATTTGGGAAATGCTGGGACGTTGAAGACAACTCGAGAGGAACGGCCATGTTATAGTGAACATGAAAAAAGAAGCACTCAACATTTTCAAATATTCTGCAGCAACTATTTGCGATGAATGACTAACCAGTAAGACATTTGAATAAAGAAGAAAAAAGGATAAAACAATGAAATAAAGCAACAGCTAGATTGATATCGTGAGAAAATTATTGTAAAAATGTTACGATATGATTCCTATTCACAATTTGCACTAAAAGGTCATTGTAGGTCAGACATAAATTATTATTTAAAGCAGTTTGACACATGGTAAGGATATTAATTCAAACACGGAAAGGTTTATTTCTTACTTTCGTATTACATACAATTATTATCATTGTTTAGAGACCATTTTTAAAAGCTCCGAGGATATGCGAGAAATGACTAACATTTTCTAGATGAGGACTATTTCTTTTTCCCCTGCAATACCGCTATGATTTAGCAAACGTATTGTATTATCTATTAATAAGCTCGAGTTTATATGACTGAGTACCTGCTACTGTGTATGGAGAAGAAAAATGGATTTTTCGTGAATTATTGCTTCCGTAATACATATTTCAATTTTCGCTGAGAAACGAAACCGAAAAGTTTTTATTTATTTATTTATTTATTTATTCATTTATTTATTTATTTATTTATTTATTTATTTATTTATTTTGTACTATGTAGCTCTTACAGTTTCAAACAGAATTCGTGCTTAAAATTAATATGATGGTTTTTTTACGAAAAGACGAATGGCCGAATATATTTTATGAAAACAGACAAAAGATAAATAGGACTGATGAAACGAAATCGATATATAAGGAGAACCTTTAGAAAAAGTAGCGTAACCATTTCCCTTTCCAAGAAATGCAGGAATCTGAATCTATTTCAGAAAGCACATTAGGGAAAGGCACCGATCCCACGTCTCCAACTTTTGTTGTGTTTCTCAGAAAGTCTTCGACGAAACCAGCGTCTGACAACAGTGGAAGAATCAAACCCATAGCCAACGATGACAAATACCGTCTTTGTGTCCCACCATAACGAAAGACGAACAAAATGCGCGCTAAAATGACAGTCTTGTTTTGTTTCGCGATCAGGTAAGAGAACATGGAAAAAGGCTTCCAGGTCTCACAGGCCAAGTTCGACGAAGAAGAATTTGCCTTTGTGCTAATCTTGATGCAAATTCATTGACTGAAATGACAAGCCATTGTCGTAAACTAAAAGGCTTGACTGCTTACTTGAAATCACGGTTATTTTGATTTTCCGTTTGCTGATTTCAACATCAGGTATCTTACGGAATTTTGCATTTTTTTCATGCAATAAGAACCAAAAGCCTCCGCTGTTTTGATTTTTGGCGAAGTCTTAAGATGAAACTGATTTCAATTTGGAGGCGCAAATAGATTTGTGTCTACGGCGGAGAAGAAAAAACGAATCTCCTCTGAGCAAAAAGAAAAATAATCATCATACAGGAAGGGGAAGGTGTCTTCTATTTCCATTCTATTAATTAGTCTACCTGAACATACCAACTTGTTTGGTAGTCTTTACGGACTGCCCTGCAGCAAGAGCCCGTGCCAGTTCAAGACTGGCTTAATCTGAAACGACCCTTCGGTGGATTGTGATAAGTTTTAAAATCTTTATTTGCTATCAATAAGAATGAATGTCTCGCGAGTGACCAAGAGTTTATATATATATATATATATATATATATATATAATCATGAAGCTACAAATGTCGCTTAATATCAAATTCACGCTACCTCGGTATATCTCCGTTGGAGAATTTGTCGCCGAAGAATTTATATAAGTGATAAATGAATTGGAATCGTGGGGACACGAACCGCGACGAAAGCCTATTCAGCGACTCCAGTTGGCGTAAACCATTGAGCCATCAAGAGAGGTATAAGTCTTTTGCCGAGATGTCGTACTGCTTTTTACCCGTCGTGGCGGGGGAAAGTGTACTAACCTCGACAATGACCCACCTCCGCCATGACAGTTCATTGGTACGTTTGGAACACGCAGCTCTTGTTATGAAATTTTTATCACACCGTGATTTTTATACAATCATGAAGCTACAAATGTCGCTTAATATCGAAATTCACGCTACCTCGGTATATCTCCGTTGGAGAATTGTCGCCGAAGGAATTTATATAAGTGATAAATGAATTGGAATCGTGGGGA
>NC_089749.1:1199836-1227336 GCF_040412425.1 Macrobrachium rosenbergii | reverse complement strand
CTCTCTCTCTCTCTCTGTCTTGGAGTAAAACTCTTAGATATACCCTGTTCGGGAAGGCATTAGGCCTAAGGTCAGGGACCCTTTGCTTTGTTTTGCTTAACAAAGTATGAAAATAAAAAAAAAGAACTATTAATGTTTTCAGAATAGCACTGGATAAAGTATTTAGATTTCTTTCCTTCATATAATTCTTTCTGGTATTTGTTTCATATATACAACCTTTGTTTCTATTCATAACTTATTTAAACTAGTAAATAAACTTCCAGGGGTCATAAAGAACTGTTCAGAAGTTTACAAGTAACGACGGGCCATTTGCGAGACAGGCAACAAATTCCGCGCCAGCTTCCTTCCATGCATTTTTCTCGAATAATGTCTAGGAAATAGGAAGAAATATTAGAGTTTTTGGAATGACGACCAAGCTACGAAATACTGAATATTTTAAGATTAATCTTTGTTTAGCTGACAAAAAGCATCGGGAAGTACTTATTTCTGAAATAGTTTTTCTTTTCATACCAGGCAGTCATTGTATTATTATTATTATTATTATTATTATTATTATTATTATTATTATTATTATTATTATTATTATTATTATTATTATTATTACAGTAGCGCCACAACTTATCAGATAATTTGTGCATTTGATTTTCTGATAAGTAGCACAGTCTGTCAAGTAACAAAGAACTCATATTATTTCCTTCACTTGAACATTTTCTAGATGTCTGACAGCTACCAGCAATTCCACTGGTTCCACCTGAGCCAACCTCTGCTTTACGCTTAATTTTCAATTTAAAAGATTTATCTAAAAACTTATCGCGTTTAAAATGGTAGTACAGGAAAACATAATCATGGTGTTCACTTGTTTATTTATGAAATATTAGAATTGATTAACATATAAAGATTAACATCTAAGGATTTATGTATGAATAAGCATCATTAATAAATAATTTATAAAGAATCAGTGAAGCAACAAAGCACCTTGGTAACAGAAGTATTAGAGCCTTTCATAAACCAAGGAGCACCGAATTTCTCGGAAGAACTGACAGAAAAAAAAAAAAAAAAATGAGCACATTCCAGCAAAACGTCTTCCATTTTGCAAAGGTGTGATCCCAAAGCTGAACAGCAACTAGAAGTAAAATGGATTTATGATTATAGACTTTGGCCTGGAAATTCAGTTTAGCTTCCCTGCTTCTCCCTGACACTATTCTGCAAATCCGTCTCGTGTTGTATAATTCCTCTTCATACAATCACCGAAGACTCATTTCGAGACTTCGCTCGAATATTTCCGAAGAACAATTTTTGTTTCGTTTTTTTTTTATTTTCTTCTGTTTCCTCTCTGAAGACGAGAGTTTTTTTGGGATGGGAATTCTTCCAAGGAATGTCCTTTTTACTTTTCTGACGCTCTTTAGAAGAGGGAGGCTGTTTCGAGACGCTTTTCTGGGAATAAACTTTTCGTTTCCCCTCACTTCTTCTTCTTCTTCTTCTTCTTCTTCTTCTTCTTCTTCTTCTTCTTCTTCTTCTTCTTCAGAGGAGGAGGAGGAGGAGGAGGAGGAGGAAGAAGAAGAAGAAGAATAAAATTACTGAAATTTAAAGGAATTCCCCGTATATTTTGCAGACTTGTTGCATTATAAAACGTGAAGAGAATTGTTTACTTTTTTCATATAAAAATGAAATTATATTATTGTGGATATACGATACTGCACAGAAATTTCACTTCATGTTAAACTCAGTACTCGGATCTCTGTTCATTAATCATTTGAGTGAGCGTAATTTAAATCAGGATTTTGTCAAAGAAAGATGTTGGTGATTCATAATCACATTTCATATACATACATACATACATACATACATACATACATACATACATACACATTCACACACACACACACACATATATATATATATATATATATATATATATATATATATATATATATATATATATATATATATATATATATATATATATATATATATATATATATATATATATATATATATATATATATATATATATATATATATATATATATATCATATATAATGTGTGTAAACTCTCATTTGTCTCGTTTCTGAACAGGCACATTTCATAAATTTCTCTCGGTACGAATGCTAACATAAAAACTTTCTTTAAAGAACATATTTTTCATCCTCTATTTCTTCTGTACACAATTATGATCACAATTGCAGCAACAAGTTGGAAGAAGTCTTAAACTCCATTAATTGATAAGAAAACATCAAGAATATAAATTGCGATCAAACAATAAAAAACTGAGATTATTACGTATCGAGTGAATGCGGTCGATTTCAAAAGTAATAATATAAAAAGTTTTCGATTTATAACCTAACCCTAACATAAAATAAAGCCCACAAAGCTGTCTGCTATACCGATTTTATGTTTTACCGATGATTTATACTCCAATGCACGTCTTCTTCTTTGTATCCTCCTAACCCGGTTATCCGTGCTCCGATAAAATTCGAGTTTCAGTCTCGGGCGTCTTCTCATAATATTCCACCTCGGTGGCTTAATGGCATTCGCGGGACAAGAGAGGACTGATGAATTTTTCAGGCAAGCTAGCATTAGCCATTTTTCTCTACGACTTTTAGGTTTCTTCCAATTTAGTAATACTATCAGTAATAATTCGGTCATAATCATATGTCGATAATTACATGAAAGACTGATAATTTGATATTCCTTTCTTTTCTTGCCCCCTCCCCTCGTTAGTTTAACTGATACAGCATTCCTTTTTCTTTGTTATTCCAAAGAAGAGAAAGAGAGAGAGAGAGAGAGAGAGAGAGAGAGAGAGAGTTGATTAAAGTAGGAAGAGAAAGACTAGCTAAAGCGACAGTCAGAGAGAGAGAGAGAGAGAGAGAGAGAGAGAGAGAATCGTACAATTGGTTATATCTGGAACAAAAAGGGTCGAAAGGGATTTCACCTTAAAGATCTATGGAAACGTAGTCAGTGGGTTACGCTTCCAGTGCCTGCTCTATTTTTCTCTAATAACCATCATTTTCTGCTCCAGTCTATCCTAGTCCTTTTAAACTTCTTTTCCTGAAAGACATCCTTCCTCCCTATCCTCCCTTATCCACCTCATATCCCATCTCAATCAAGCTATCTATACATTTAGTGTTGTCCCATCTTAAAAGAAGTCGTAGTCTGTTATATTTTGATATTAATTTTAATAAAGATGGATAAAAAAAATACTAAACTATTCTGACTACAGTCCAATAACTCTACGTGAATTTGTGTGCAGTCTGTTGTTTCTGTTTATAAATCAGAGCAGTAATGTGACACTGAGTCTTTCAGCACTGAATATGAAGCAGTGCATTAAAACAAGTCTCATCTTGAAATGAATCATTTGTCATTGCTGGAAGCTGATCAAAGGAAGGCATTATGCAGAACACTATTCTAACCTTGCTATATTGAATGAAACCCATTAGGCTTGATTAAAATACGATAAAGCAAAGACTTGTGAAATTATAGTGTTGTCATAACCTTCACTGTTTACCTTTCGTGAGAGACAATAATTTGATGAGCTTCAACGTCTTCACACATTTTCAAACAGCGAAGTCAGTTGTTACGAGGGTGAAATTTTAGCCGGTGATATTTAAAGGTTGTTGTGTCTTTCGTTTGATGTATCATACCAAGGGATGTTTGCTCTGTTCCTTCGCTCAGTAAAGGGTTAGATGGTAACTCAAGTCTTAATATTGAATATCTTGATGTTAATGTTGTCCTTTCCTCATAGAGACATATCCATAGTGGATGCAGGTTATCTCATTAATTAAAACTGAATAAGGATGTACATGCAATAATTTGTTTGGTGAATACAAGTGATAGTCATCTACAAAATAGTCTTCAGTTCGTTTAACGTTAAAATTCTTAAACAAAATACACTGAAAATATTTGCTGAAATTTTAAAAATCATGACGTAACTGTTTTTTTATTTGACATATTACCAACATTTTTAGCTAGACACTTCGTAGCTGTTCTTTCAGATAAAAGTTGGCCAAACGAGGCACGTGCCTTGTCTTTATCTGATTGGCCTGGAAGTGGGGTAAGGAGTGAAAGGGATTAGGTGGCCTGTGTGTAACCTCCTGACACCTGTACTCCCAAAAGTGGAGTAGAACGACTGGGTAGGTATATCAGTTTTTTTTTTTTCCATTTGTTTAACACACGTACTCACAGCTGAAATGTAGGAAGTTTTCAGCATTTTAGTATTTACTATTAGTCTCGAAACAACTTTATGAAGGATCACATCTCTGGTCTTCAATGAAAGGTAATTCAGAGCATTTCTCACTTAGGACAGGGATCCATTTACAAGAAGAAGAATCACGTTCTCTTCCTTGGTCAATATAACTCTGGTAATTTAAATTCCAAAGAGGAAACAGTTATAAACAAAAGTTAATTTCATTCCATATTAGGAAAAATATAAAAATGAAAACAAATTTACAATGGCAGTTCATCAAGAAGCTGAAAAATGATTGAACGTTTTAGATTCTTATCACGGACAACCTTAGAATCTATTATATGGAAATAGCTGGAAAAGTTCTGTAGAAATCTGATTGCTAAACTAGTTATAAATGAAAAATTTAAGAAACGAAATCCAGTAAAATATTAAGTATTAAAAGAATGTCAAATTTACCTCTGGTAGAATTTTTGAATACAGTATAAAGAATAATTAGAAAAGACTTAGTAGAAATAGTTTTCTTAGAATTAAAATTCTAGTCAAAGGAGGCCCTAAAATCTCAGGAAATTGCTGCTAAATGATTATGTTATAAACAGCATTCACAAATGGATTACAAGCGCCTCAAGTGCTGGCTTAGGCCCACCTTGACTAGCAGCATCAACAGCAAAACCAACAACACCACCCACAATATCGTAAGATAAACCACAAAAGACCAACGTTGGGAAATACGACTTCAAGGGACAGGTTAAATGATTATCTCCATTGATCTTTTGCAATTTGTAGATCATCCCACAGACTGTCATGATCATTCTTCTCAGATGGAAAATTGATTCCTAGACCTGCATCAGTCCCTTCAGAGAATAAGTTTCTGAGGTTCCAGATCATCATCTTTTCCTTTTTATTTCTCCCCAAGAGGAACATTTGAGAGTTTTCGTAAATTTTCAATTGAAAAATGTTTAGCCAACTGAACTAGGTGTTATTTAACCATTGGCAAAAGTGTGTAGCTACAGATTAGATGGATTATATACATACATCTTTTAATTGCTATCATTTTTAATATATAGTTTTTACTATTATTCACACCATATAATACTTCCATTTCTGTTATTATATATATATATATTTTTCTATTCTTATAACTATATGGATATGCCGATTATATATTTTTATATATATATATATATATCTAGATTATTTATTATATATATATATATATTCCATGTATATGGCCTGAGCTGAAATGTAGCAATATTTTGATTGATTAGTTTTACTAAAATATGGCTGAAAAAGCAGAAACTATAAAAACCAACCAGAAATTATAAAATATGTATAGAGGCCCGTTGCAATGATAAAATGAAATGTAAGATAAAGGAATATCTATAGAAGAAACGAAATAATAATTATACAAATGTGGACGAGGAAAGTTTTGGAAAAATTATCTAAAGATTCAGGTTTTAAGACATCAAAACATTTTATACGCTGGAAATCTAGCTCTTTCAGCAAATGCTCTGCCTTTGCAGTTGCAGTTTTGGTCTTCAGTTACTGAGTAAACCTTAAATGAAGAGGTGGTCTTGAAGATTCATTTGTTACCTTTTTAGGAGGAACTGCCAAATTTAAGAAGGGAAAGCCACTCTTTTCCTTATTATGAATTAATATTATCAGTACTTCAGGCGTTGTTCTAATCTTGATTTAGTAAATTTTCATCAATAACAAATCTTGAAATAACATTATTAATTATTTAAAATATTTGAAAAAGAACAGGAAAAGAAAATAAATTTTCCTTCATCGGCCGTTACAGGTTTTTTATTATTATTATTATTATTATTATTATTTTATTATTATTATTATTATTATTATTATTATTAAGAGAGAGACAAAAAGATCTATTCCTAAGATGTGAAGTCCCTGGCATCTACCACGCAAGTCTCCCGACTGCCGATGAGCAAGAATTCGCTGAGACGAAATCCTGTAAGGTCAGGTCCTTCCAAGGCAAATGGTGCGGCTCAGATGAAAGATTTTCCGGATGCGCAGCATCACTGGAAAACAGATGGTCTTCTGGGGAATAAAGAAAGTAATACCGAGGATCAAAAGAATCTGAAAGCAAATGCTGGAGACGGGTAATTGAGTTTTTAAAGAATCACTACAAGTCTGAAATTTCAATTCTGACAGATATGCAATATAATAAATATTTATATAAATGGATATATATATATATTCATTATATGAAATATTTATTTACATATGATATATATAATATATAATATAATCATATTTTATATTTATATATATAATATACTATTATATTGAGATAATTAGGGGCTTATATATATCGTTATAATATTATTTATATATTAAATATATTTATGTTGTGTGTACGTGTGTGTGCAGGTGTGTTCATGTGTAATTTCAATGGATTATTTTTAACCAAGATATTAAAATATATTTTTAGTAATAGTTAATAATCTTTTATTATTTAACGTGACTTCATGAATGGCCAAATAACTTGATATCAGTCAAAAATACAGAGGGTCATATTATTGCGTATTTTATTTTATAGGCCGATGTTTTACCCATACCCATACCACCCAAAAGGTTGTTAATAGAGGACAGTATCAACAAGGAAATCCTGGACCCTTGAGACGTTACGTCCTGTCCTGAGGTAGTTAAGTAAGGCTTCATTCCGTTACTTTCAGAAAATGGGGCCAGTAAAAAGTCTTACCCCAGGCTGGGCGACGAAATTCATCCGTGGAGTTTCGATAAATTAATAAACGAATACATTTTGCGTTTTATAAAGTAGGAGATACTGTGAATCGTTTATTCACTGGTATGGAATCATTCTTTTACTGATGAGTAAGATGAACACAATAATGCTTTCTTTTTAGTGTAATTAGTATAGCTAAGCTGAGATCATTAATTAGGGAATTTTTAGATCTCGTTAAAATTGTATTATCCACAGTAAATGTTCATATGTCGGTACTTGTCTCCACTAGTTTCCTTTAAAATCTTTCAAATGAATTATCTATTTAATAACAATTAACGTTTTCAGATTTTTAAGAAGAGGACCATATTCATGATTAGATTTACTGTACATGACGTTTTTGAACGGAAGCGATGGTCATGATAATGTAAAATGTGTTAAAGATGAAGGGATAAACAATAACCATTGTAACCATCTAGATATAACAAAATAATTCCTCAAAATATAGCGTCGTTCATTTCAGTGGAATATTAATAATTATTTTATTACTTCCATTCATTGCTAATGGTTAACATTTCACACATTAGTTTTTTGAGAAATCATTTTATGTTTGTATTTTAAATTTTTCGAAATAAACAAAACTACTCACTTTTAGGGATTTAGATAGAAAATTTTATATTATCATTATGAAACCTCGTTTATGAAATTTTTATTATGACAATTCATGATTGAAAATAACAGTTTCATGGAATCCTTGTCTTGGTTTTTCATTTACCTGATTTGAGGTTGAATACATTGATCTCATTTATAAAGGCATTGACTTCCTGGTTTTTCTGGGGTTTACCTGGTCTTCTTCGGTTTAATTTCATTATTATGCTTTTATTATTTATAGGCATATATATAGTATATATATATATATATATATATCTATATGTGTATATATATATATATATATATATATATATATATATATATATATATATATATATATATATATATATATATATATATATATATATATATATATATATATATATATATATATATATATATATATATATATATATATATATATATATATATATTTATATAATAATTTTATAAAAAGAGACAGGGAACCCACAGTGAATTTAGCTCATTAGATATTTCAGCATTTTATGAGCGAATGCCGCTGGGTTTGCAAGAGGGACAATGATACGGGTGTTAAGCAACCCATTGTTAAATGAAGGTGAATAATTATGCCTTGCTGTCAAAGGAGAACATTTTGATTATGTATTTAATAACACTTTAGATGAATAGCTTTCAAGTTAATATGCTGACGATGAAGGTCTTAGAGACACTATACTGATGAAAATTTATAATGCAGAGGTTTCTGACACAAAGAATGTTTCTTCATAGATAAATCTATTCTGAAAACGTTTGAAATTAGAGTTTTAAAATGTTTCAGCTATGAAATAAAATATTTTAATAAAAGGGATAAAATGCATTGTGAAATAAGGAAAATATGATTTACAAACAAAATATGAATTTCCGTAAATCACGGTCGCGATCAAAATATAAAAGCTTATAAAAATTATGAATTTTATACAAGAAGAAAAGTGGAATGGTAATGTAAAATACACATGAAATAAGTCAGAAAAAGATTTAAATTTTATCAGGGGAACAAATACAAGGAAAAAATTTATACTTTTCATGGTCAAAAGGGTTATGACAATGAAACGGTCATAAAAAAAAAGTATTACATTGTGTAAGAGTTTTTAACATCGGCTGGATTGCTGCCATCTTAACTCAAAACACTCTGGATGTAAGAGAAAGTTGGTAGATTGGGAAAAACGCAATTAAGATTTAAAGGAAGCGACAATAAAGTCTCTATAAACAGATTTTATTGTGGGACAGACTGTATTCTGAAGAGGCAGAAGGAGGGGTATCCAGAATCTCAACAAGTTTTTTTTTAGATGGAAAAAATTAAAATTTCAAACCTGAGTTTATCTTTTTCA
Organism: Macrobrachium rosenbergii; assembly: GCF_040412425.1. Lineage (NCBI taxonomy): Eukaryota > Metazoa > Arthropoda > Malacostraca > Decapoda > Palaemonidae > Macrobrachium > Macrobrachium rosenbergii. The sequence goes on along the minus strand of NC_089749.1, from coordinate 1,218,457 downwards.
TATTCTCTTTGTCAAGACTGATATTTTTCTAAGTTTTCCAAACTGGATATAAGCAAAAGGGTAAACCAAAACTTTATCTTTCTAATGAACATTTGAATCATAGTTTTTAGTTTTCTGTAAAAGAAAACTATTGTGCCGGCTTTGTCTGTCCGTCCGCACTTTTTCTGTCTGCCCTCAGAACTTAAAAACTACTGAAACTAGAAGACTGCAAATTATTATGTTGATCATCCATCCAATCATCAAACATAAAATTGCAGCCTATCAAACCCTCAGTAGTTTTTATTTTATTTAAGGTTAAATTTAGTATAATCAAGTTGCCTCTGGCAACGATATAGGACAGGCCACCACCGGGCCGTGTTAAAGTTTCATGGGTCGCGGCTCATGCAGCAAATTGAGACCACCGAAAATTAGATCTATTTTCGGTGGCCTTTCGATACCATTCTACTAACGAAACTCGACTGCGCCGAAGAAACTTCGCTCATTTTTACACTTGTTTATATTGAAGCACCATTATAACTAGTAATGTACATTATAATATCTTGTTATTAATGAGATTTTGTGGAGACTGGAAATTAAGTTTTCATAGAAATTTTACAGCTCTCTTTTATTTATGCTCCAATCAATTTAAAAACTCACAGATAGAGAGAAGCCAAAGAAATTTAGCGCTAACGACGTCGTCCTAAAAACGAGGAATTTCAACATTTTTGACAAATTATAAAACCAAATAACGTTGTATCGAGCTCTTAATAAAGAGGTTTTCTGGAGATTGGAATGACCTCGAAGAGACGAGGTCATTCAGGAAAAATTAATATCTCATTCTCGAATATATATTTTCAATAATATTTTAAGTCTCACGCAGAGCCATCTCATTTCGGCTAATACCTGATTTTTCCCTGGTCAAATGAGGACCCTTTTTGACAAATGATAATAGGATTACCGCCGAAATTCATTAATAATATCCTGAAGTAAATAATTATAATTATGCTGTTCCAGATTTTGAAAAAATAATTGGCTTTTTTTTTTATATGCTATGTCCTACTTGGTCTGTTCTACTTTATTATCATTTTGATGTAATCCATTTCGAAAATTTAGTGCTTAAGAGTTCAGTCATCTTCTTTCTATCTATTTATCTATCTATCTATTTCATTGTAATTAGAATCGCCATAATTTTCTAACCATATATTTTTAATACAAGTCACAAAAACCTCCTTCCAGAAACATCACTTTTCTATTTGCAGGCTGCAGAGAGATGTCGCCCCAATTCGCTAAGAAAACTTCTGAGTCGCGAGCCAGAATTAGATCTCGAGAGAGTATGTACGAGAAGGGCGGAATTTCATTGATATTCATAGCATCTCTTTGCCGTATTTACACGCTTTATTGACACGTTTTATTTACATTCGACGTCTCTTCCACCCAGCTTCGCTTCTCACGGCTGGAAGTCATTTTCTTATTGCTCAGTGACGCGCGGGACTATGAAGGATCGTCGATTGTTTATGCAATGTCTAAAACTTAAATTGCTTCCACTGCTGGGTTTTTATAGCCATGCTTACGTATGTCCTGGAATTCAAGGATTGTGGAGTGAGACATTTTTATTCACTTGCAACTTTTATATAACGACTTTGATACAGAACATAAAGCTACATTTCTGATTATTTATGCATTCGTTAAGAAATTTACAGTCATTTTTGGCTTGTTTCAAATTGCTTGGACGCATGTCGAATAATAATAATAATAATAATAATAATAATAATAATAATAATAATAATAATAATAAATTATTCAAATGCGTACATAGAATATGAGTACTGTTGATAAGTATGGAAAATTATAGACGCTACTCCTTTTTATGGCAATGAATTTTTTCACTAACCGCAACTTTGATATTTTCCATTGGTTTCCATATAAAGTACATATAACCCAAAATAACAGTAGTATAGCATTCTTTTGTTTTCTTTTGTTGCGTATTTATTTGTTTTCACTGGACCTCGAGATGTGATTCTAATGACGATGGAATGCGCAGTATGAAATAAATGAAGTAGATTCTCGTTAAAGTCGTCTGCTTATATCTTTTTAGAATAACCCTTACATTTCATCTATTATTATTATTATTATTATTATTATTATTATTATTATTATTATTATTATTATTATTATTTTAACCTGCTGCAAAAAAACTTTATCCTTATATTATGATTTTTAACTCATCAAAATCTCTCCTAAAATGTATTTTTGTATTTTGGCCTTCTACTTTAGGAGGAGTCTAACATACAAAGACTAAACATACAGTTACCATCTCAAGTTATAACATAGATTACTTTTATAGCTGATGTTGTTGGTGTTAATGGAAATGAAGCAAGGTGATGAATGGATTATTCATATTTAAATGATTCTGAAACGGAGTATTTTTCTCTTTCAGGAGGAGGGCGAGGAAGATCTTTGATTACGACATGGAAGCTGATGTGGGTCAGGTGAGTAAAGCTGCACCCTGTGTATAAAAGTTCATTTCCTTTAAAACAGAAATTGTGTCATTATCAGCTTGAGGTATTTATGATAAGAATTTTCAGTATTTTCGATTCATTCATACATGCATTCATGTGTTGATTTGTTGATCTTGCAAAAGTAGGAAACTGAGTGGTAAACTATTTTAGGATGAGAGAGAGAGAGAGAGAGAGAGAGAGAGAGAGAGAGAGAGAGAGATGAGAGAAGATGAAAGACCATAGTTTCAAGGTGAGAGAGAGAGAGAGTGTTCTCCATGCAGATTAAACCTCCTTCTGTCTATTCTATCTCTGCAGTAAAACAGACAAATAGAAAAAAATCTTGCAAGCGACCACATTGCAACCAAAGGATGGACTTAATGGAATGATTTTGAATTTAACATTGAAAATAAAATATTATAAAGAAAATTAACCAGCCATAAAATTTCTCTGTTCCGTGTGAGTGAGCGTTTTGTGCGCATGCGTCTTACAACCGAGAGGAAACGAACAAAAAAGATGGAATGACTTTGGGTTTTCGTTTTCTTAATTTATTCATGCTTAAATATATTGGTTTTATAAGCAGATTTTTTTCTTATATATTTTTTCAGTTAACTTTTTTTAAAGTTTCGAATATAGACCAGCAAAATCTTAAAGTAAAATCTTAGGCTGCGTAGCAAAGAATATGGCGTTACCGTTGAAAAAAACGGTCGTGGTTCCAATGAGAAGCAAAAATGAGATGTTACAGAGGGTCTGAAATTAAATAACGAAACTCGACAGACAGACAGACATTCAGACAGACACAGGCAGACAGACAGACAGATGGGCTGGTTGTGTAAGAAAGCGTGAAAAAGAGAGAAATTGTTAGAAATGGTATAAAAAAATTTATTTATGCTTGTGTTGTTGTATTTGTGTGTGAGAGAGAGAGAGAGAGGAGAGAGAGAGAGAGAGAGAGAGAGAGAGAGTGAGAGTGAGACAGACAGACAGAGGAGAGTATAGTTTCAAGTGAGAGTATAAAGGGGAAGGGAAGAATGGTTTCAAAGAGAAGGAGAGAGGGAACGGATATTCCTATGTAGAGTGAAAAAAGTCTCCAGATTGCATTAGCCCATCCATTTTCGGCATTCTGTCGAGGGACATAAAGGCTTTAACCCTTCGGAACGGCCTTGCAAATTCATTAACTACCCTTCTAAAAATGCCTCAAATTCCCGTTGAAAGTCTCCAGATGCTCTTAAGATTGCGAATGCCGTTAAAATGTTGCTAAATGTGTGGGGATCATTTCTTGTATATTTGGTTTCAATAAATGAGAGAGAGAGAGAGAGAGAAGAGAGAGAGAGAGAGAGAGAGAGAGAGAGAGAGATGGGGCGGGTTGTGAAAGAAAGTGTGAAAGAGAGGTAAATTGTCAGAAATGGTATAAGAAACTGTATGTATGCTTAAATGTGTATGTTGAGAGAGACAGAGAGAGAGAGAGAGAGAGAAGGCTTCGCTTGGAAAAAGTTATTTTCCAGTTACATAGCATCCAAGAGAACGATAAAGTTTCTTGTAAATATTCCAAAATTTCTTCTATCTAATTTCTGTAATTTTACGATTTAGTATCATTTGTGTTTCGCTGGCAAAGAGTCGTCTCATCAGGCAGACAGACAGAGTCAAAGAGATTTTGTTATCTTGACGCCCATCCAACTCTTAACAAAAGGTAAGTGTAACATTTTGGTTACAGAGTATCAGCTTAGCTGTATAAGTTCACTATTCTGAACGAGAAATATATATTATTATATATATACACGCAATATATATATCATATATATATATATATATATATATATATATATATATATATATACATACATATGTGTGTGTGTGTGTGTGTGTGAGTGATAAAAATTTCTCGTTCAGAATAGTAAGTTATCATAAATTGATACTCTTAAAAAAATTGTTAAAATTACTTTTTATTCAAAAAGATGATGCAACGCAACCAGCCACCTATAAACGATTCATTCAGGGAAAAAAGACTCCAATAAAAATTCAAGCTGTCATCCAGCTCCTAAAACCCAAGCGCTACCCCGCAACCCACACCGCCAATCGCCTTACTGAATGCATTCAACAAGGAAAAAAGTTTATAACTCAGATTTTCTGGAATTGATTTGGATCAACGTTATTTCTCCTTAAATTGCTTTTATGTGGAATTTCCCTTTATGGCGAAATTTTAAGCCTAAATGAAACGAGACCAAGACGTGACAAATGTCTGTTGTGGCGATGCTTTTAGACTGATTTTAATGCCTGTTTGCCAAGGTCGCCTGATTTTTATCTTCGGGCGCAGATGGACATTATATTCCATGGAGGCCTGTTTGTGAATCAATTCATTTTTTCCATGTAATAATAATAATTAGTGCTGTATTAGTAAATATCACTGATGCAAATAGAAAAGTTAATGTACATAATTTAGAAAGATGTAATCTTTAAATTTGACCCCAATGAAAGGGACACAAAATAAAACTTGACCATGCACAAAATATCCTTTCATTACTGACACTGATATTGATGCAGGTGTAGTTTAGCAATTTATTTAGTTCCCTTTCTATTAAAATAACTGCAGTTTCCACCCTTCCTTTGTTCTTCCCCAATTCTATCCGCACAGTCAGAGTTGCGCAAAAATGGTCTTGACAGAAACTTGGAAGTGATAACACTATGTTGCAGGCCTGAAGGAGTTTCTCATTTCCTTGTACTTTCTTGAAAATTGTGACTTGCAATTAAAAGGGTTGCACTTGAATCTACACTTTGGCGCCCATTGTGCATTTGTGTATTTCTGTATTTTTGTTACGTTTAACAATGAGAAGAAACCCTAGTTTTGTTCTCTTAAAGTATGTTGATATTAACAGGAGATAGAGAGAGCTTGAGAGACCCAAGAAATTGCCTTTAGACAAGTGGTACTCAGCATCACGTCAACATTATTCCTTCTGAATTACTTGTTCAGGCAAGATACTTTCGAAGAAATTATGATTTTAGTGGAATACAGAGAGATGATATAATAAATGATTATCATACGTGAGAAGGAAACCATTCCAGGAGCTCTTCCATCACTCTGATAATCCAGCTGATTGGAGAAAGCCTGAGATGGGAGACTCTCTCTCTCTCTCTCTCTCTCTCTCTCTTACAAAACTCGTCCTAAGTCTCATTTAGGCTTGTTATGAAGGTGCTGACAGGTTCAGGAGAAAACTCAAGCGCTTGGATTAGATAAGAGTTTTGGAGTTGACTCAAGGTCTTTCTTGACGTACTACTGGAACAATATTCTGAGATGGGATGACTCTCTCTCTCTCTCTCTCTCTCTCTCGATCTCTCTCTCTCTCGATTTTCGATGACAGTAGAAGATATACGCAAGTTATATAAAACCAATCAAGCATATCAGTCATATATATCAATCTATCTATCTTCATTTATATATATATAGGAATATACAGTCGTTATGGTACCAAATTATATAAAGTCTCTATCAACTCTCTCTCTCTCTCTCTCCAGGGCATTGATAGCCACTGTAATCCATTAATAATGGCATAATTTATTTGTTCTTACGTTTCAAGACATCTGTCTCATTATCAAAGCTGGATATATATATAAATATAAATATAATATCAGACTATATATATATATTACAATCAAAATATTAAAACATTAAATATTGACGGACATTAATTAACTGAAGATACAACCACTTTCAATTTAGTGAAGTTTTAAATAACTAGTAAACAAAGATCATGCACCCATCTTAATAACAGAAAAAGTTTTTTTCAATGAAATATAAACTTTAAAACGATTCAAAATATCAACAAGGGACTTTAAAATTTTAATAATTTCTATAACAAATGTTTTAGATCTTTTGGAATGGTTCTCGACAATTTGAGAACTCAGAAAGCAAGTTTGTGACAGATCTCCAAGCCTGAACCTCCTGTTGACAATCAATTCGAGAACTTTCAGAGAAAGGCGAGAGGAGAGAGAGAGAGAGAGAGAGAGAGAGAGAGAGAGAGAGAGAGAGATCTTATAGTTTAATCAAGGTGATGAGCATAACAGGAGCAAAGTTGAAAATTAAACTCATATAGTTCGGAAGAGCCTGCGTCAGAAGTTCAGTGAGGAACTCGAACATGTTCCTGACTTTAGTAGTTTTCCCTCTCATATGCCTATATTATATATCATGTAGCCGATAGTACTCTCTTTCTCTCTCTCATCTCTCTCTCTCTCTCTCTCTCTATCTCTTTTTAATCTCAATTAAATAATTGACGTAATCAGCACCAACACAATATTCTCTTAATAACTCCTATATTATCATCCATAATGAACCCACATTTACATATATAAACAATGTCAATATATGTATACCTAGGATAATCTATAAAATTACCATATATAGGACTTATATACGATAATATTTATATAATATATTATATTATTTATATATATATATATATATATATATATATATATATATATATATATATATATATATATATATATATATATATATATATATATATATATATATATATATATATATATATAGATATAGATAGAGAGAGATTTCATAATTTTATATATGGTGTTCTATAATAATAGTTTTTCATTGTTATTAGAGAAGGATTGAGTAAATTTCATATTTAGTCATAAATATCCATTGATTGTATTACTGTTTTTTATATGCTACTGTATATAGCTAGTGTATCTAGATAGAAATATTTCACTAATTTAAATTATGGTATTTTTACTTTAAAGTAAGTTTTATTGCTAAAAGAACAGATTTCTTCTAGGTTAGAAAAAATCTTTACGCTGAATTTTATCCAGTATTTTAATTTTCTGTCTATTTTCAAAATACAAATCTAGTTTTTTACATTATTAACGTTAAGATCAAGAGATTAGAGAATTATTAAATATTATCATTACCCTTCATTATTATTTATTATGAAAAGGGATTAAACGTCCTCTTGATAGATGAATGAAAATTTTTAGCGATCGTAATGCTGTAAAAATGATGTTATAATCATCATGAAATAACCTCAAATTGAGTTTTGTATTTGCAGGGCAGCGATTCACGTGTTTTTTATTTATCTTTTAGAACATCTTAGAACAAAAGAAATGTTTCAAAATATCTGAAAAGTTATCAAAAACGTTTTGATCTGTGTCCTAAATGTTGTCATTTCATCTCAGCTGTGTTTGAAGGAAAAGAAAGACTTACTTTAAAATTATTGAATGTTTTAAGTACATTGCACCACAAGTTTTAATTATTGAAATGATCATGATGTTATTGTTTTACATTAGTATCTAAGATAAAATATAACTCGTGGTTGATCTGATTAGCAGTAGTAATAATAACAATATTATTAGCAGCAGCAATAATAGTAGTAGTAGTTGTAGGAGGAAGAGGAAGAGATGGAGCAGGAGGAAAAGGAAGAGGAGTCTATAATTTAATAGTAAGTGTTGACAACACGATGTTAAAAGTGACAAAAAATTACTTGCAGAAAATGAAAGATTGGCGATAGTGATAGTAATATTTTTAAACTTCAACATAAAAAAACAAAAAACAAAACAAAAGAAAACGAGAAATAAGAAAATAAAAAAAGTCAAAACCGTTGAGCCAAAGCAACAAAACCAAAATGCCAACTAAAGCAATGAAAGGCGAGAGATGAAATGGATCTGTTTGTTATTGGGAACGGCGATAACCTTTTCATGGGCCCTAAATTGCCTCATTTCCCAGCAAAGGACTCGAGAAACGGATCTACTAAAAAAATCACCGCTTGGTTGTTGTGGTTCATTGCTTTTGTTTATACGCCAACGTTTAGTGATTATTGCATTTTCAAAATTGTTTACACACACATTACACATTATATATATATATATATATATATATATATATATATATATATATATATGTGTGTATATATATATATATATATATATATATGTGTATATATATATATATATATATGAATTATATGCGCGTCTGTACGTACAGGGGGAAAGAAAGTGAGAGAATTGATAAATAGACGTAAAAATATTGACAATATTAGTCTGTCTCAGTAATGAAGAACTGACTAATAGACCAGTCCTCTAGCCATAATAATTAGAATATTCTGAAATTTGTTCCATAAATCTAATTGAAGGAAATATAATCCACTCCAGAAGGCCCACATAAGGAATTCGGTTACTACCTCTGTTTTCGTTTAAGATTTGAACGATTTGAAAAATTTCACTGATAATAAAAATAACAGATTTTTATGGCATTTCATCCTCAAATCAAACACTGGACTCGCTCCAAAGAGGCAAACGGGAAACTTATAAAACTGGGTTAAACCTCTTGAAACGGCATTTATCCTTTGAAAGCGGTATTTGCTTGATAATGGTGAGAGAGATTTGAGCTTTGTTACTGTTTAAAGAGGAAGATAAAGAAAACAGATATATAAAGAGAGAGAGAGAGAGAGAGAGAGAGAGAGAGAGAGAGGGTGTCATTTGGCAATGTGACATATAATAGAGAGACAGATATAAACAGAGAGCGAGAGACAGACAGACGGACAGAGAGAGTGTAAGAGAGTGAGAAAGACAGAGAGAAAGATGGACCCTGGGATGAGAAATGAAGCGAGAAAAGCCGAGATAAAAGCAGAGAGAGACACACACACATACACACACACACACACAGAGGCGAGGCCTTAATTGATTAACTAAGGTGAGTGAGCATAACTGTGAACATTGAGACTCCTCGACCTTTCCAAACCTAAGACAGATATTTCATATATATCTGACTTTTTGTAATTCCCCCTCCTTAATACGCTGTTATAACACAAGTATAACCCGTTAAAGAACTTTGCCCTATCTAAATGTATAAAACCATAATGCTACCACTAATTTCACTTTCATCATCGCTAATTAATTTGACTTTATTAGGAGTTTTTTTTTTTACAACACCTCAAATTCCAAAACCTCAACTGGCAATACAGAATATGCTTTAACGAAATAAATTCATTTAAATTATTACTTTTAACAAATTCAGTCATAAGCAAAAAGGTTTTGACCGATTTTGATTCCTTTTTTCTTGGCAAAAATTGAGTATTCTGTTCCTTTGTAATTTTTCCTTAATAGACGAAGTATGGAATATGCCCTACGGTATTCATATACATACACACACACACACACACACACAAACACACACACACACACACATATATATATGATATATATATAGATATATATATATATATATATATATATATATATATAGAGAAAGAGAGAGAGAGAGAGAGAGAGAGAGAGAGAGAGAGAGAGAGAGAGAGAGAGAGAGAGAGAGAGAGAGAGAGAGAAATGGGTACACGGGAGCCTTGTGAATGGTTTCATCCGGTGGTGTCGAGGCTTTTCTATTGTTGATAATATGCACCTTGACAGAGTACTAAACACTTTTGTATGGTATTTCTCTGTTCTCTTCCCCACCCCCAACAATCGATCGGCAAACAGGTTCACATGGGGTTGCTCAAGTCAGCAGAAGCTTCCCGAATTTTAAAAGACAGCGCCCAAATCATCCCTCCACGTCCAGTTCGGAGATCGAATACTTTTCATCCCTTTTGTAAGACAAATTAGATTTGATACTATTTGTGCCACGAGAGACAAGAGAGAGAGAGATAGGTGAAGAACACAGAGAGAGAGAGAGAGAGAGAGAGAGAGAGAGATCTTTTATGATCTTTTTAAAAAGCGCGGAAATTCTCAGCTGGCTGTACAAAATTTTTAATGCTATCTTTCATAGGATGTCACCACAGAAGATATCGCCCAGGTTTCAGTCTAAATCCCATTTACGAAGAGACCCTTTTAAAAGTCAATCCCTGAGAGACGAGAGATCGACTTTGTCTTCGATGAGAGTCTAAGGAAGGTTATGAACTCATGGAATGATGAATGTCATCGGGGAGACTTAGGCGTGGAGGAGGTGACAGTGAGAGGATGATGGTGGTGGTGGTGCCATGGTTATGACCGATTCATTGAAAGAGGAAAAGTGAGGGTTAAAGAGACAGGCAGTTAGTAAGATTTTACATTCACCAAGATAATGCATATATTATATATGATATATATTTATCAGATGAGAGAAGAGAGAAACAGATTCTACAGTTAGTAAAGAAAATTTAATCACCATTCTCGTTACTGCATATTCAGAAAGGACACACAGAAAATGAGGCGTTTATGGGGAGGGTAGGGGTTTCGGGTTATGGGTGGGTGTTGATGGATAGGATGACTACCAAAAGTCCACAAGATGTTAATATATCAGTTATGACAAATTCTGAATTACAGACAGGAAGACAGAGAAAGACAGATTTTCCCATGAAATACATTGGTTTTAGTGTTTGAGATCATATTTGTGTCCATGAAATATCTGAAAGAAATTAATTACCGAATAAAGAAGCAAAATGATTGAGAGCATGGTTATAAGAATGATGGATGCTATATTAATGCCCCTCTTTCTTGAGACAGGGAGGCTTACTGTGGCCATGAGCTTCTATATCATTCGAGAAAATATACTGCAGCCTTGGAGAAAATGTGGCAGCGAAAACCATGGTCTTTGCTTCAGATGGTTTCAGAGGACAGTCTCATATCTGTTAAGTAAATCTGGGTAAGCTAGAGAACTGGATTACTATATTATAAATACAAAGAAAAAGTGCTCCCATATCAGTTCTGTTTAGAAAAATAGGCTGAGGCAACATTTGAAGATAAAAGAATCTTCATCTTTCAATTAAACCCAAGGTAACTGTTTCTCAACAAGAAATATAACTGAAGCAATGGTCGTAGAAATGATATAGGTCCATGGTCCTAATTCACAATTTCAAGAAAGCTCATAACCCCTTGGAGGTTAGTAATGTTAGTGTACCTCACGGGGTGCGATGTAGGCACAACTAAAGGGTGTTACAGCGTTTCTTCGGCTATAGATATACCCAGTTTTAGCCGTCTACTCTACCTCCATTCCCATTTCCTTTCTTCACTCTTGTTGTCCAGCCTCCCTAACTATTACTTCTTACTGCTGCTGTGGGGTTTTCTTCTAGTTCCACTTTTAGGGCCTTGTACGTCATCTTCATTTTTAGGATATCTTTACATTGCTGTCCAGCCACTTCAACTTCCTCTTTTTACTGATATGAGCGCTGAAAGGCCGAAAGTGCACCAGTACCTGACTTGAGAGCCTAAATTTCATAAAGTAAATAGATGAGCAAGCTAGTAAAATCCCATCCAAGCTTCGGTGTCGGTTCGCTGAAAACTTCCCAAGAAGACTTCTGCCTTTGCACCTGTAGCCAGAAGCTTTCCGTGAGTTAATTAGAGTTGTTCCTCTGAAGTCACGCTCGAAAGGTCTCAAGCAAACTCTTGCTGAAGTTAGAGGCTTCCTCCAATGGACGCCTGGTTATCTTTCTGTTATTCCTCAGTGTTTTTTGTTTTTATTCTACGTCCAGAACAACAGGAACAGTTGTCTCTCTTATCTCTCTCTTATCTGATAATGGCACAATTATTAATGTCTTTTGACCTGACAAAGAGAAAGAACAAGCCCTCTCTCTCTCTCTCTCTCTCTCTCTCTCTCTCTCTCTCTCTCTCTCTCTCTCTCTCTCTATATATATATATATATATATATATATATATATACTATATATACATAATATATTATATATATATATATTATATATATATATAATATATATAAATATATCCTATATATATATATATATATAAAAATATATATATATATCTATCTCTATCATAATTATGATTCAAGCTGTTCTCTGACTTGAGGGAAAACTCCTCTCTGTCTCTCAAAAATCCAGGCCACAAAATTTGCCCAATTTTGCGCATATGCACTAAAATAAAATATATCCCTAAGTGATTTCAGAGAATAAGAACAAGGCCTGACGTGTAATTTTAATAAAAGGTTGAATCTCTTGCAAGAGCAAAAATGATTGAGAGGAGTTGATAAGTGTCTTTGTTCAAGAGTTTTATGTGGTTTAACATTAATTGGGGCATTATTAAATTAATCAATTACTACCACTATTGATATACATACACTTCGGTTATAAATTGGTCAGCTTGCTTTGCAATATAACTAGAACTCCTGTTAATCATTCTAGGTGACAACTAGCGTGATTTCATACCCAAATAAATTTGTTGAAATGCGATAGTTTGTCTCACCTATTCAGTGAGCTTACGGAATCAGCTCTGGAAATTAGACCTAAAGATTATATTCCTCTAACACTATCTGTTCAATAGTTAAGAACTTCATTATACATCCACTGTCGCAAGAATTTCACGAGAGGTAATAAATGCAAAGAAGGCAATCTGGACACATTAACGCGCTTAATATTCTTCATAGTTCTTAATATCACTTTATATCAAATAAAAGCTAAAACTCCTTACAACACTTTCCTTGAAAGTTAATCAAGAAACATACTTGAAAACATCGTTTCATAAACTAGAACCAAATTAAGTCCAGGAAAGCCATAAAAAGATATTATGCTTGCAACACACCATTTTAGAAGCTCTTCAGCGATGCGAACCTTGCCGTCAAAGGTCCATAAGACGAATATTAGACCGAGAGATCGAGTATTACGTGGAAGAAGCTGCATTATCCGTCGTAACTGCTGTGAAAATGGGTGCGAGCCATTACGACCAGATATAATCTGAATAAATAATGAAGGTAAACATTGCGTTGATGTCGTATGCAGACAATTCATTATGCTTTTAAAAGTCTCGGATGAAAATATGGCTAATGAGAATCTAGGATGAGGCATCCATGGACAATGGGGCGAGATGTAAAAGGAAGAAAATGAGCGACGGAGAAGAAAAAGTTAAGATGAAAGTCCATGAAGCAGGCGCTCTCACAAGGGGAGAGAAAGAGATGCAAAAATAAACGGCGTGAGATTAAGAATGCAGCTGATTAATATAAGTAATGCAGCACATTTTCCTGAACACTCCCAAATGAAGTCTGACTTTCTAAGCAAAGTTTCATAAGTTACTAGAGTCATTCTAGAGAGTCTTACTTCAGTAGCAATTAAACGACATAATTACTCAGCAAAGAACATTTTGACCTTTAGAAAACTGTGTTATATTTGTTTGTAATAGAGAGTACAACTCTAGCAAATTTATTATAATGATTCTGTTGATAATAGTTTAAGACAACTAAGGAACAACACTAGAAATGAGAAAACCACATAATATCAGTGGAAAAAAGTAAGTGAAAGTAGCTTTTCTTGGAAAAAGAAATAATCATGCATGTTCATCCTAACACAGGAAAAGAGTCCTTTTGGCAGAAAATTGATAAGACATTTTCAGAGAGAGAGAGAGAGAGAGAGAGAGAGAGAGAGAGAGAGAGAGAGAGAGAGAGAGAGAGAGAATGCGATTAATCATGTAATGGTAATGGTAATAAAATCTGAAATGGAAAACGCAGTGTCGATACTTAAAAAGACATGAAGACTTCTTCTTTCTGCAATTTCCTTTCGGCAGCAAATTAGATAAAACATTTACAGGAAGTTTATGAATATGAGACTGAGTGTGTGTAACAGTTCCAGCTGTGTTTATTTTAAAAGAGAGAATACAAAATATATCTTTACATTGAAAATATATATAAAATGAGCTAGAGATATTGCAAAATCATTAAAAGCTTTTCAGACACTTGATAAATCAGGAAAGTAAAGTTATTGGAAAATCAGTGTTCTGGATTTTACACAACGAAAAATGCCAGGATAAATAATATGAATGGTAATGTTAATGCAGGGGAATAAATACACAAGAAAACACTAGATAGGAATAAAAAGGAATAGGAGGGTGATTAAATGATTAGTTTTGCTGACTGAAGAATTTTAAAAACTATCACATAATTTAAAGTAACTAGTGCTTAGGATCAAAAGCAGTCATCTCGAACTAAAGCTATCAACAGTCTACGAATGCTTAGAATTTTTCTTAACTCCTTTTTCCATATAAACATATGTATTTATATATATATATATATATATATATATATATATATATATATATATATATTTAATAAAGGTAATGTATTTTTGACTACAGGTTTTTTTGTTCTTATTTAAACAGCAAAGAGGCGGGCAAATTCAAAAACAGTCAGTGTCGAGTCAAAATTTTATTCCATTAGAAAACATTAAATTTTTTATAAACTTTGACATAAAATTTTTATTTAAACAAGGACCTGAGAGAGAGACTGAGATCGTTGTATTAAAGAGAGAAGAGATTTTATAGTGAAGAGTTTCATACAAGATCCCACGCTGGAAAGGATTTTTTTTTTTATTTTTACAACAAACTGGTTTAGAATTTGTCAAGACGTTTAAAAGAGATTCTGACTTCGACGAGATGTTTTCCAGTCCTCGTTCGATTTTCACGATGTAAGATTCGAAAATCATCGCTTATATGCTAATAAAATGTCAACAATGGGTCGTGAAACATGAAACATCTCTTACGATAAAGTACTGAAGATGGGATAGGTTTTTTGCAGTTTTCCAAACAGTTTATTATTACATAGTGGCAAAAGAGCAATGTTAAATAGGTTCTAGTTGAATATTATTGTGAAACATATGCGAACTGCGATTTTGAGTACATGTTTTTTTCATATTTCCGCATATAGTATACTGGAACTTGTTATATTTGGTAATTGGTTTTGTAGAAACATTTAGGTTGATATTTGTATTGTTTCAATAATTAAATTAAATAAAGTCAAAGTAAAAATGGAGTTATACGAGATACTTTTTGAAAAACTTTTGGTTCTTATCAAATTTGTTACCAAGATCATTATTATTATTATTATTATTATTATTATTATTATTATTATTATTATTATTATTATTATTATTATTATTATTATCACGCTAAAACATTTTGTCAGTACAACTATTTATCGTAAGCGACCTAGATGCGACACTGATTGAGTCAGTATAAAGATTATTGTCTTTAAATTTTTACCGCAACAGTCGAATAAATAACTTATAGATAACCCTGTAAAGACCATTTTTTTAGCATTTACATTGGCATCGTTTATAGATCTTGGGCTACTAAAGACATCATACATATCTTTAGAACTCTTCATTGGCTTTCTATAGACGATGTTTGTATAAAAATCTTGTTCTTAGTCGGTGCTGTTTTTTCTGGACGGGGTTTTTCATGCTGTTCACTGTAAATGTCTATTTTTCATCAAAAGGTATGATAAATGAGCAGTTATATTCACGCTGATGTTTGCTTAGAAATGAATACTGGTAAATTTAGTGAATGAAACATTTGTGTGTACAAATGTTTTAATTTCACAAGACCAGTTTCAACTAGGTATTGATGAGACGATGTACACGTAACTGGAAGGGTCTGTGATACCTGTTTTGCAGAATCGGAAAAACCTTTCGAAAAGAGGAAACTTAGACAAATTATAATGGTTATGATGGCCAAGTCCTGTTTAGGTTCAATAATTTAATATCGTGGTACATTGAAGAAACATCAAACCCACCGGCTATTGGAATAACGAGGGAAAAGATTGGGAAATGTTTAGATTTCAGTTTTTCTAGTCCATAACAATGCAAATTTAGGTCAAACACAGAAATATAAATTTCGAAATAGAAAACTGGGTTGTCCAGCGCAATAACCAGAGAGGATTTAGCCAGTGCTTGTGTAGAATACATCATCCAGTTAGCTAACTACATCAGACGATTTTAGGGTTCTGCTCTCCTCAACGATAACTGATTGGGAGAGCATCATGAACTATAAAATAGTGGACTGAATCTAAACTTGTCATTTTGGGGAATAAAATCCATGAGGTGAATAAATAAATAAGGAAGGCATATGTATTGACAGAATAATATACAATTTTATTATATTCTGTAAACACATACATATCACCAGACAGAAAGAGTCAGAGAGAGATATAACTGAGAGAGTCCTGCCAGGTGAACATGTAAAGTAGTCCCGTCAGTTGAAACGGGCCTGACTGTCATGTTCTTAAACCCTTGTCCCATTTGGCACATGAATGAATGAATATTCATGAGAAGGGAGAAGCTGTCCATCTGTCTCATATCTTCCCTGCTGCTGAGAGAGAGAGAGAGAGAGAGAGAGAGAGAGAGAGAGAGAGAGAGCTGTGTGTACAAAGTAAGACCAGTGAGGCGGTCACGTCATCCTTTCAGTGAAAATGAGGTCCTTTGGGAGAGAGTCCTTTAAAAATACTATCAATTTTTAAGTTCATCTGACTGAACACAGACTTTCTGTTTTGACATTTTGCATCAAAAAATTCCTCCTTGTTCGTTTGAAAAAGACTCGTTCGTTACTTATATTTTTTTTTTTAATTATCTAAAGACGATTAGATTTTAGATGTTTGTGTTGTTGATTCTTCCTGAGTCAACCACTAAAATTCATGAATCTTGATGAACTCACTACTATTTCAAATATATATTATATCGAATAAGTATTGTGTTATTCATGAAAATGTATCTCAGATATCGTAAATTTACTAAACAATCAATAAGCGTCTTTCTGTCTGCCTATCGATGCTCACCTGACCTCTGACATAGTAAGCATAATTCGATTAAGTGCGTCAATTGTGTTACATGTGAGTGACAAATTCCGAGACATGGAGAAAGAGATTTGTTAATTGGTACTGATGGCGTGACCAGGAAGCCAGTTACAGTCGTCTTACAACGATCAGTTGTTGAATTATTATAAAGGAAGGTAAATAAAAATTGCTCTGTTTCCATCAAGGTTAGAGAGGGTTCTGTCCTTATTGGATTAATGGCAATTTGTTCATTTTGTTTCTGTCTTATCATTTATCCTCCATTTATCTGCATATACATATATTTAAACATTATATATTTTTGGGGTGGGGCCTTATTTGTTATCACATTTTTTTACTCTTTTCTTACTTTGTTTTACTACTTTGTTTTTTGCCCAATTATTTATTTTATTTACTCAAAATTATTTAAATAACTGCTAAAAGATACAGTTATATAGCTTATTTTCAAGTGACATAAAGGAGTAAGGTGAATATAATTATGAAAAAACTTCGCAAAGTCAAATAAGGAGATTTAGACCTCTAATTATCTATTATAGGATTTCTCTTTTCTCTCATCCTTCTCTTCCTCCTTCTTTCTATTCCTCCTCATTCCTACTCTCTCAATCCAGTCTTTCATCCAGCCTTCCTTTTCGTCCACTTGAAAGCCTCAGAATGTCCGTTGGTGCATGACGGAACATCAGCCGGACTTTCTTGGCCTTACAGAGATCCTCCAAGATGGCGGAGGATTCCATTCCAAATGCAAAAGACCATTCCTTGGCCTTTTGCCGAGACCAACGGCATTACTCGGGTATTTGGTCTGCCATGTCTGACGCGAAGCGGGACTTTAGATAATATCAGAACGGAAATTCATTTCATTTCAAAGTGCAATTTATTTTGACGGATGTGTCATGCGAATATGTTTATTATTTCCAACAAGGATTTTTTTTCATTTTGCTTGTTTGGATGTTTGGATGTTTATTAACAGGTTTACGAAGAAGAGTCAGGTTTGGAAGTTATCATACTTTCCCTCCAACCTCACCTCAGGGACTACAGACCCGAAATCAATTGTGGGGGGAGGGGGGGCGGTTACAATGAGGTTGGTTTGCAAGAATACCCATCATGGGTCTCTTGATCTAAGCTGTGAATTGGGTACCTGGTAGTTAGTCGAATGTAATGGGTACTGTTTTAAATGGGGAAGGATATGTGACTAGGTATTGTCCCATAAGACTTGCTGAGGTTCTCTGGAGCCATAGACCCTTTGAAGATGAAATAATAATATTTTATTTACATATATATATATATATATATATATATATATATATATATATATATATATATATATATATATATATATATATATATATATATGTATATATATATATATATATATATATATATATGATGAATAGTGCATATTTATTATGTGAAAAACAAAAGCAAGTCGTTTTTATTCTTAAAAATTACTTTGTTTTATTATTGTTTATCAATATATAATAAAATATTTTATTTATGGTGCAATATATATATATGGTAATTTTTGACTAGTAATCAACCTGAATATAGGTAACATACATGAATATTTAAGATATAAAAATAGCTGATAATGCATAATGAAATTAAAAATTATAT